>NC_056750.1:878131708-878404208 GCF_019279795.1 Protopterus annectens | reverse complement strand
CCTTGTACGTATCTATAACCAGGGATCCATTTTCCTTTACCGTCTATTGCATTACCCACATCCATTTTTCCAAGAATAACCTGACAGTAAGTCTGAATTTAAAATCTGCCTCATAAATGAACCGACAAAACTGATCCAATTGCAAAGAGGTATAAAGCCCTAACTACAGCCCAGCTGACCTTTACCAACCCTTTACCAATGCCACCACAGAAAATGAGGGAGAAGAGCCAGAGAGAGAGAGACAACCAGAGCGATTAACACAGAGACGTCTTTTCACCAGGATTCAGAATGGCATAAACAATTAAATCTGGTATTAAATTTATCCTCTTATGAGTTAAATGAGCATGAATTATCTGTTTTAGCCAAGGGCCTAACATTTATACCTTCGGGGAATGTTGGTATTTCAAAGACATTGTTAGAGCTGAAATGTTTCATTAGAAGGTTAAACTTAAAAATATTTTTTCATGATGACAGCTGTGCTTATTCTGCAGAGGAACTTAAACGAAAAAGTACATTTATCCCTTATAGCAATACTATTTTACAGGTTTTTGAAAAAGCAGTTGAGAGGGATGTGTATAATATGTATAGTCAATCACGTTTTAAGAAATTTTGTAATCTAACTGAGCAAGAATTTGAGGCTTTGAAATCTTTGACCGAAAACAAAAGTATTGTCATAAAAAATGCTGATAAAGGAGGGGGAGTGGTCATAATGAGTGCAGATAGTTACTTCAATAAGATGATTTTGTTGATGCAAGGTTTAGAATATGAATGAATTAGTAGGAACAAAGTCAATGTGAAATCTTTGAATGTATGTATGGTAGTGTGTGAAATGCAAGAAAATGGTTTGCTAGATAGCAATTAATTTGACTACCTACTAGTTAAAAATCCTAAAATACCTACCATGTATGGCATATCTAAGTTGCATAAGTCACTCATAGATCCGCCCATGAGACCTATTGTGTCTGCACGTGGGTGGGTAACTGATCCTTTATCTAAATATTTAGAAAAGCAACTTAGGCATTTATTAGATCGTATTCCTACCATTCTGAAGGATAGTAAAATGTTTCTTAAGAATTTGTATGAATGAAGCAAAGGACATCTAGGTGAGAGTATGTTCTTTTTAACTCTAAATGTGGATTCATTATTACCCGTTATGCCTCACGATATTGGCATAGAATGTGTAAAACAATTTTTAATTAAGTTTTCTGATTTTGGTACTCAAAAAATTGATTTGATATGTACAATGCTCTCCCTAATACTCATGAATAATATTTTTATGTTTGACACAAAATATTTTCATCAAACAAAAGGTGTTGCGATGGGTACGCCCGTCGCAAATACCTATGCGAATATAGTGATGTATATGTGGGAGTCAACTTATTTGTTGTCAGATAACAATCTTTTTAAAAAGTGTATACAATTTTACACTAGATTTGTTGATGATCTCTTTGTTTTGCGGGAAGCTGATGATTCCATGTTTGTAGTTTTTCTTGGAATATATAAATACCACTACCACATATTTAAGATTTAAACATGAGATCCCTTATGAAAGTATTTCCTTTTTGGATGTGTTCTTGAGACGGGATGAAGTCAATAGAATACAAAATGAAGTACACAAGAAGTTAACAAAGATAAATATTTACTTACATCGTAATAGTATGCATCCCCCACATATTTTTTCAAATATTGTTGCTAATCAGATGAATAGGGTGGCTAAGCTTAATACTAATGATCAACATATGTGCGAACAGTTAGATGAATTAGCTTCAAACTTCATAGAACGTGGATATGATGAAAATGAAACGTATAATATAATACAAACCATTAAAGATCATAGGTCGCTTGATGCATGTCCAGTTTTTGAAGCTGACAATAGTGATCGAGTATTGAAACATAGCATAAGTAGGAGTAACACCATTAGATGTATGCTAACATATAATAATAATACAGCACAGGTTAAGAACATAATAGCTCATCATTGGCCTATACTGCAAGATATACCTGAACTTAATATAGGAGAAAGACCTTTGTTTGGCTATAAATGTAATAATACCCTTAAGCAGCGATTATGTTATAAAGAACAGATTAAGCATCATTTTGATTTCCCTATAAATAAGCACAGCACATATAAATGCAATAATTCTGTGTCATGTAAATACATATGTGAATCTAAAAAGATTAGGCACCCTATATATGGCACTGATTTTGTGTTGCATGCTACAACACGAAAAATGTCATACGTTATGCTATTTGCTAGAAATGTGACGGATATTATGTGGGGATGACACACAGAAGATTAAGGGACTGAATAAACAACCATTTAAGTGATATACGATGTAAAGTAACTGCAAATGCTTTGTATAAGCATATTTTAGAAACAAATGAAGAACATTATTTTTGTTTTTTGATTTTGAAAGTGTTGTATTTACCATTGAGAGGTGGAGAGATTAAGCTCTTGACCGAGAATGAAGACATGAAGGGGATTCTCAGGTTTAGAGTACACTTGCCACCTGGTTTAAATGGAGCTTTTACTTTGAAACCTTTTTTAAATGTTCTGAATGAGCAGGATGTGATTTAATAGTCTTGTATAAAAGAAAGGAAATTATTTTTAGATTTTGTATTCGCCTGAAGAAGCCAGTTTGGTGAAAGTTTTTTACGAGAGTGAATAAACATTTTATTTGAGAGCTTGCCTTGAGCTTTCCAGTTTTTCTTTTTTTTCTTTTTTTTTTAGTTCCAACATTTCCTGCATCTCCTCCCTCAGAATCTGTCTATCTCAGGCACCCTGTAAGGGGCCTGCCTAATGGGCCTTTGGGGTCCTCTATCTGATTGAATCCTGCTTTCCCAGTGAACATGTCCCCGAACTCCTGTAACACTGCTTGGATTTCTCTAACCTGGTAGGAGATAGCTGCTGGGACATTCTACCCCTTCCACTGAAGTGTCAGTCCGAGCCTCACAGAGGAGATCAGTCACCAGATCTCCCTCAGACTCCTCCTGCAATCCACTGCAAATACTCAGCACAAAGGCCTCCCTATCATGGTAAGGTTTCATCATGTTAACATGGTACAGTTTGTGCCCCTGCCTCCTGCCTAGCAGTTCCACCATGTAGTTAACATCACTGACCTTCCTTATAGGGTCCCTCCCAAGCTGCTTGCAGCTTGTTGTGTCTGACAGGAATGAGAACCATCACCTGCTGCCTACAACATACTCTCTAGCTCGAGCATTCCTGTTGTACCAGACCTTTTTCTGCTTTTGGGCTTCTGCCAGGTTCTCCTACGCCAAGCCCACGAGTTCCCTGAGCCTTGTCCTGAGGTTTAGGACATATGCCACATCAGACTCCTTGTGGGATTCACACTGACCCTTCCACTCTCTCGAATTAAATCTAGAGGCTCACTCACCCTGTGCCCATACAGCAACTCAAAGGGTGAAAAAATATGGATTCCTGGGGACCTTCTCAGTAAGCAAACAGACGGGGCTAATATTTGTCCCACTCCCTCTTAAACTGGTCTGCAAATGCCCGTAGCATGGACTTGAGTGTTGAGTTTAACCTCTCAACAAGATTATTTGTCTGGGGATGGTAGGGGGTGGTCTTTAGGTGCTTCATCCCACAGTACTTCCACAGACAAGCCAGCAGGTCTGGCATGAAATTGGCACCTCTGTCAGTCGGTGTTCCTTTTAGGAAACCTACCCTGCTGAAAATCTCTAACAAAGCATTTGCCACCTTTAAAGAAACCTGGGCTTGATGCATCTGTACCGTCTAATTATAGGCCAATCTCTAAGCTTCCTTTTTTAAGTAAAGTGATGGAGAGATGTGTCTATGGCCAGTTGTTAGATTTTCTAAATGAATATAGTTTTTTGGAAAACTTTCAATCTGGTTTTAAACCTTTGCATAGTACTGAGACAGCTTTGCTAAAGGTTTTAAATGATGTTCTTCTTGTTACTGATAGTGGAAAGTTTGTATTGCTTGTTTTATTGGATTTAACAGCTGCTTTTGATACAGTGGACCATGAAATATTGTTGCATCGTCTTGAGCACTATGTGGGAATTACTGGTTTGGCTCTAAATTGGTTTCGATCTTACCTCCTAAACAGAATTGTGTGTGTTCAGATGGGTGGATTTACATCTGATTTTGCCCATCTTCCTTGGGGTGTTCCGCATGGTTCAATATTGGGACCTTTACTGTTTTCTGTGTATATTTTACCTTTGGGTGATATATTACATAAATATGGTATTGATTTTCATTTATATGCTGATGATTGTCAATTGTATTTACCTTTAGATGAGGCTGATGGTCGTTCTATCTCAAAGGTGTTAGATTGTTTGGGTGAAATTAAAGTATGGATGGCAGAAAATTTTTTGAGTTTGAATGATGGGAAGACAGAAGTAGTACTTTTTAGTCCCAGTTATCATGCTGGCTTTTCTATGGCAGACTGTGGTGAACTAACCCCGTATTTGAAAGATTCGGTTGTAAGTTTGGGAGTGAGGATGGATAAAGATCTTTGTTTTAGGGGACATATAAATGGGGTAGTGTCATCTTCTTTTTATCAGTTAAGGCGTTTGGCTAAGGTAAAATCATTTTTATCTAGAAGTGATCTTGAAGTTGTTGTACATGCATTCATAACCTCACGGCTTGACTATTGTAACTCTATTTTATTTGGGGCAAGCCAAGGTGCTTTAGCCCGTTTGCAGCTTGTCCAGAATGCTGCTGGGAAATTCTTGGAGGGCAAACGAAAATTTGATCATGTAATGCCTGTATTGGCGGCACTACATTGGTTACCTGTTTTTTTTAGGATTCGTTTTAAAATTTTGTTATTGGTCTTTAAAGCCCTAAATGGTTTGGCGCCAGCATATCTGGTAGACATGCTGCACTCTTATGTTCCCAATCGGGCACTTCGGTCAGAAGATCTGTGTCTACTTGTGGTTCCCCGGGCACGACTAAAGATGAGGGGTGATAGAGCTTTCTCAGTTGCAGCTCCAAAACTTTGGAATGAGCTTCCATTATATATTCGACAGTCTCCTTCTGTGGCAATTTTTAAGTTAAATCTTAAAACTTATTTTTATGAATTGGCCTTTAATGATGTGAAATGATTGGTAATGTTGTTTTTTATTTTATGTTATTTGTTTTTTATTTTTTTAGTTATTGTTAATTTTATATGTTTTTTGATTATTATTATTTTGTAAAGCACTTTGGTGGCATTTTTATGTCTGTAAGGTGCTATATAAATAAACTTTGACTTGACTTTTCCGTCTCAATGGAGGACAAAGCTACTGCCTCAGGGTATCTGGTAGCATAATCTCCTACCACTAGGATATACTTTTTCCCTGTGGAATCTGGGGTACTTGGAGGCCCCACAATATCCATAGCTACCCACTGAAATGGCTCCTTAATCACAGGCAAAGGCATCCAGGGAGCTTTCACCTTGTCTTCTGCCTTGCCTACCTTCTGGCAGTGCTCACAGGTCCTGCAGTACCCTGTTACATCTCTGGAAATTCCAGGCCAGTAAAAGTTCTGCATAATACGTCTCTTTGTACATTTTATGCCCATATGACCTCTAGAAGGAATATCATGGGCTATGGCTAGAAGTGCTGGATGGTAGGCTCTGGGCACTACCAACTGCTGTATTCTCTTACCTTCTAGCCCTTCCTCAGGGGTCCACTCTCTATACAGTAACCCTTTGTCCCAGTATACAGAATTCCCCTTCCCTTGAGAATCAGGTGCCTCCCTAGTTACCTGCCTCAGGTCTTTTAATGTAGGGTCTGAGGGGTCTGTATCATAAGAACAAATCACACAGATTGCGAACGGTCATAATATCGAATGTACCGGACCGCAACTTTCCTATTGGGGGGATGCACTTCCCACACCCCCCACTAAATATATATTCCAACTCCGAGATCGCACTACAGTGAGGAAAGGGCAATATCTAATTCTTCTCTGTACCGCGATCTCAGGAAAAAGCACTTCAAGGTCCGGAACTTTCGATATTATGAGCATTTGCAATTTGTGCAATTCGCTCATATGATACAGACACGGGTCTGAGACCTGAGCCTGTCTCAACTCTCACTTTGTAACCCTTCCCAGCTCCCCTTCCGCAGGAAGTCTGGTCTTCTGTGTCAGCGGTGCCTCACTGTCATCCTGGGTACTTTTACTCACCTCTGCCCTTGCAGGCACTCTGTCCAAAAGAACATCAGTACCCACAAACAGCTGTGGCTCACCTTCAGTCTCACTGCTACAGCGTAGGTCCCTCCCTGAAGTAACCACCTCACCAGTCCTGGCTGCAAGTGTGCGGTCTGACTGGATCTCCCTCAGGCTACCAGACCCAGTCCTGGCTGCAAGTGTGCAGTCTGACTGGGACTCCCCCAGGCTACCAGACCACATGCTTGTCTCCAACTGCATAAACACATGGTACTGCCTCATCAATATCCTTCCCTATCAGGACATCTGCAGGATGGTAGTTTGGTACTCCTGTTGTCTCAAGACAACCTACTATTGCCATTTTGTTCTTCCAAATTACTTGCTCCCTCACCTTTTGTTCCCCACCATGCCTCCGTGGGCATCTGTATGCCACATGACCCCACTGGTTGCATTCAGATCATTTAACCCTAGGTCATGGACATGTACCTGGACTAGTGGCTTCCATTGCTACTGTCTGACTCTGTTGGGGCAGTCTGGGCTGCCCACCATGGGTTCCCTTAGACCCATGAGCAGCACTGGGTGTCCCTTTCCTGTGCAGGTATGCCCTGCCTGCTAGGTATAGGTCTCCCTTCTTCCCCAACTCATCTGCAGTAGACCATTGTCTGTCAGCTGACCAGATCCTCATGTCCTCAGGCAAAGTGCTAAGGGCTTGTTCCCTCACCAAAAGGTTTGCCAGCCCTTCAAAAGTGGTGACCTGACATCCACTCACCCACCTATGAAAATAAGTGCTTAGTTCAGCAACATATTCACACACACTTTCATCTACCTCGCATCTGTGCTCACAAAACTTTTTCCTATAAGCTTCAGGTGTTAGCCTAAAAAATTCTAGTAAACAATTCTTTACAGCATTATAATTTAAAAAGTCATTGTCAGACAGTTTGGACAATACAGTTACAGCTTTACCATGGAATAAGGGGGTCAGGAACAGTACCCAGAGCCTTTGGTCAACATCATACTGTTTACATACCTTCTCAAACGTATGAATGAAACTGTCAAAATTATCCCCCTCTGTAAACTGTGGAAGACATTTACTGACCTTTGTTACTTCTGGGGTTCAGTTACTCCCTTCCCCATTACCGCCATGACTTTGGCGAAGTCCGCATCTCCTTTTCATGTTGCCTCTGCATCTCCTTCTCCTCATCTTCCAGGTGTAGCAGTTTCTCATTCTCCTCAGACTGCAGACATCGCAGTTTCTCATTTTCCTCACTCTCTAAATGCCTCGGTCTTTCTGCTGCTTCTCCAAATGCTTGGCCTCCAACTCAAGTCTCTTTAGCACCAGATGGATTTTTAAGTCTTCTGTAGAAAGGTTTAGCTGTTCATTCTTTTGAGTGTTGTACATCTCCACGGCCAGTCTGATCGTCCTCCTGGTTGCAATTTTCTGATGCAGCTTTGACCAAAGCTGCAATCATGTCTGCTTTAGTCAGGTTTCCATGCACCAGTCCTTTAGCCTGGCACATCTCAGCCAACTGGCTCCTCGTCAGCTTGCCACACTCCTCAGCTGACATGCTTGCCTGCTCTCCCTAACTAAGTTAAGAAAAGTAATAAAACAATTGTGATCTGAACTCTGAATGTTCACTGTGTGTCTGATTTAGAGTACAAAAACACTTTCAGTGATCACTGTACACAAGCTACAGGAATTCACTATCCACACCACTACAAGCCAATTAATATGTGATGTGATGGTTTACCTTGGTTTTGTCGCACATGGTATATGCAATCGTCCTGTTGTGTGACCCGTATTACCAAAATACGGAGAACTTCGAAGGATCAAATGTCAAAAATGGTTTGCTGGAAAGCCATTTCTGACATTTGATTCATGTGTTTGAATGGCAAAAAAGCATTCACTTATTTGCCATTCAAACACGTGGTGAATTGGCATTGTTGTTTTTTGCAGCTGTACTTTCGGCGTTATGCATGTCAGACACATGGTGGACGACAGTTCAAAGGTAAACCGATGTGGCTAACTCACCACTATCAACCAATTAGTACTTGATTTGGATATCCCACCACTGCCACCAATTAATATTTATTTATTTATTTATTTTATTTGTGGTTTGATTACCGAGGAAGTCCACTGGGCCGAATTGACCCATTTTCAGTGGAGGCCCAGGGAGAAAATCTCCAAGATGCAGTATACAATTTAGATACAACTGATAGTTAATATTAAAGATAATAATATGTAGAATAGTTACTCATAAATGCATTCAATATCATGCACAGTTAACAAATTAATTAAGCTTGAAGGTAGTGATCATACAGTTTCATTTGAGGAAAACAGATGTGTGAGGTGTGGAAACAGTTTACATACAAACTTTTAAGAAAATGTAAATATGCTTTACATACACACATCAACAGTAGAATGCTATTTACAAGGTTGGGCTGTGTGAGGGTAGCTGTAGGAGTTGTTGAGAGCTTAGAGAGAAGCTATATAAATTGATGAGAGTTTAGATAGGCTCATAGGCAGATAACTATGAGAGTTGTAGAGCTTGGGAACCAGAGAGAGAACCCCCTTGGATTAGGTTGGGTGAAGGTAGGTACATTTCCATTTAGTGGACAGGTGTTTGAATAGTTGGGTTTTTAAGTTTTTTGAGTTTGGTATGGTTCTTAGTGTAGAGGGAAGGGAATTCCATTTTTTGCCTAGTGAGAAAGATAGGAGAAGTTGGCCAGCAGAACATTTAGGTTTATGGATAGTAATTAAGTTCTGATTTTCAGATCTGAGAGCTCTGTTGGGTGTATAAGGGGGAAGGATGTTAGTTAGAGTGAGACATTTTGTTGGGTGAAATATGAGTCTATGTGCAGTAGTGAGTTGGAGATAGTCTAGGTAGTTTGGGAGTTCAAGCCAATTCGGGGATTGTAGGGTTAGGCAGTGATGGGTGGTATTTTTAGATTTAGAGGCAAATTTAGAGATTTTGTTGAAGCAGTTTTCTAGTTTAGAGGTGATAGATGAGGACAGGTTGGTTAGGAGAGGGGCTCCATATAATAAGGAAGGAAGAAGATAAGTCAAGGCCATATTCCTATACAGCATACCTATCTTTTGGTGGGTTTTCTTAATATTTTGTTGAATATGAATATCAAACTTGAGGTGTTCATCTACAGTAATGCCAAGCAGTTTGGCAGAGGGGACCACTTCTATAGGTGAGTTGGTTTGACTATAGACTTTGAAGTTGTTTTTATCATAGGAGAGATTCTTTGTGGGAGGGAATAGTAGAATCTTTGATTTATTTGCATTGAGAGAGAGGTGGTTTTGGTGCATCCAATTTTCAGTTGTTGAGAAGGCAGTTTGGGTTTTAGTCAGCAATTCAGAGAGGTTTGAGGCAGAGCAGACTAAGGTTGAATTGTCTGCATACTGAATGATTTTAGCATCAGGAATAGCAATGTGAAAGTTATTGATGAAGATGTTAAAAAGCATTGGCCCAAGGATGGAACCCTGTGGTACACCAGTTGGGGTAGGTAGGAAGGAAGAGATGGAGTGCTTCCATTTGATTGCCTGTGATCTGTCTGATAGATAGCTGGAGAACCAGGAATAAAGCATTATATGAGAGATTAAGGTTTGAGAGATGACAGAGAAGGTGCTTGTGGAAAACAGTATCAAAGGCTTTAGACAGATCTCGTAAAACAGTAGAAACTAAGTGTCCCGAATCTCGGGCTTGATTGACAGTTTCTAGGAAAGAGAGTAGAGCGATTATTGTGCTATGGCCTGGACGGAAGCCATGCTGGGTAGGAGTGAGAAGATTGTTTTGGGTCAGGAAAGGCATAAGCTGGAGGTGGATGCATTTTTCTAAGATTTTGGAGATTGGTGAGAGCAAAGCAATGGGGCGAAAGATTGAGATGTTGGTATTTTTGCCTCCTTTATGAAGAGGAAGAATATAAGCTGAGCACCAGAGTTTGGGGACATATGATTCTTTTATGGATCGGTTGATAATGATGCTGATTGGGAGAGCAATGTCATCAGCAGCACATTTGAGGAAGGAAAATGGAATATTGTCGGGAGTGTTAGTGCAAGGTTTAAGTTTGGACAAAAGTTTTTTTATAAAGTTAGCGGAGATGGATTTGAGTTTAAACAGATGAGGAGAGTTAGAAGGGGGAGAGTGTAGAGCAGTTGGGTTATTATTGGGAAATGTCTTGGTGAGGGTAGTAATAGTTTCTATGAAAAATTTGTTAAATTCAAAGCCTAGTTCGAGGTCAGATTTACTTGGGTCAGGACAGGTATTATTCTTGGAGCCTGGATTGAGGAGTGAGTTTATTGAGTTCCAGAAATTTTGGGGAGATTTTATTGTTATTGGACTGAAGTTGGATATAGTAGGATTTTTTGTCTTTGGTGATTAGTCGTTTTGCATGGTTGCTGAGCTTTTTATATTGGAGCAAGGTATTGGCCAGTTTATTGTTTAGGTACAGCTTCCATATTTTGTCTCTGTGGTGCATAATTTGTTTTGTCTCTTTGGATAGCCAAGGAGCAGTTTTAGTTTTTATCCTGTTGTTTCTTAGTGGGGCTAGTGAGTTTAAAGTATCAAGGAAGACAGGGTTGAAGTACTCTATAGCCTTGTCAAGAGGAAGAATGTTTAGAATTTGCCAGTTCATTTGAGAGTATTTGAGAAAGTACTTGGGTTGAAGCTACTGAGGTTACGAGTTTGAATGTATTGATGTTGGTGTGGGAAGGAACTAATTGAGTGATGCATGAAGGCTGGGAGGTGGTCGCTAAAGGTATCAGGAATTGTGCCAGAATTGGTTATTTTATTTGGATCTGAGAATAGGATCCAATCTGTAGTGGATCCGGGAGGTTCTATTTTGTTAGTTTGAGTGATGTAGAGGATTATTTGAGAGAAGTTATAGAGGTTAATGGATAGTGAGGGAGAGGGGCAATTGATTTTATTCCAGTAAATATTCACATCACCAAGGATATAAGTTTCATAGTTAATTTCAGTAGAGGCCCATAGGAGAATATTTTTGAGTGTAGCGATATTGTTACCAGGTGAGATATATAGGGCAGTGATGCAGATATTTTTATGTTTATTTAGTTTTAGAATTCCAGCAGTTAATTCAGTGTTCTGGAATTGAGGAATTAGAATTTGGGGGGAATTAAGGTAATGGGGTTGGAGTAGACTAGGGCAGTGCCTCCACCTTTTTTATTTAGTCAGTCATTTCTGAGGCAATGAAATCCTGGGGTCAGAATCTCAGAGTTGGAGATAAAGGGTTTGAGCCAGGTTTTGGAGATGGCTAAGATATCTCGAACAAGAGAAAAGAAAAACCAAAACCAAATAATAACAAAACGAGGGTCCTTGTCAGCAGGAACCACACAATAAAACCTTAACGCGTTTTATTTGTAATATCCAACAGAGCGTTTTCGCCACAGTGAACCGTGGCTTCTTCAGAGGAAATAAACATTTAAAATAATACACTCCATTTATATCAGGAAAAATCAGGAAGTGACATCTTCCCATTTCCTGAAGCCAGCAACAACTTTCTTTAAAAATAAATGTAGAACACAACACAATGCACTACAAAGCATATCCACAATTAATACCAAAAAAAGATATGTAAAACTTTCCTAAGAAAACATAAATTAAAAATATAAATGTTAAAAAGTTAAAAACTTCAATTTATTATTTTATTTTTAATTTTTAATTATGTATTTACTATATATCTATTAACACAGGACCAGACACTCAATGAAAAAAAGACTCCTGAATTAATGTATATGTTTATGTAGGCCTGCATTTACAAATACCTAGTTACCTATTGTTGACACGCTAAAATGTCTTTAAGATGTCCGGTCTTATACCTATGGACATGTATAAACAGAATTCATTTAAAGCCCTAAAGGTTAGGGAAGCCCATTTAAAAGATAATAAATATCCTAATTATCAAATTGCCAAATACCCCTATACTTGAAGTAAAAGGAACCTGCACTACCCTGTCTTCATAAAGGTGACAAACAGCAGGTTGGAATACCAAAAAGGACCCTATAGTCTATCTAAAATAGCTTTTTAGTTTCAGTACAGGAGCTATATTGCAGTTACTGTTCAACCCAGGATGCCTAAACGCATCTAGGCGTAACTGCCATTCCAGTTCCCGATTTTCCAAAATTAACGAAAAAGGGCCACCCCTAATCCTTAATGGTACCTGGTCAATCGCCATAAATTGGAAGCTATGACCTGGATTTAAACCTATATGCTTTGCCAGTGCGTTGTCGTCCTTATTGTTCTTAATAGCATACATATGTTCGTACATTCGGTCTCGGACCCGACGGTCCGTTTTCCCGATGTAGAACGCTTGGCAACAATTACACATGGCGATGTAAATGATAGATTTACTCTCACAGTTTAGAGTAAAACGGATGTTATACTTCCTATCCCTGACCTTAAATGACTCACCTGTTCTGACCTTATTACAAAATTTACAAAAGCCACATTTAAACATACCTCTCCTTTTATGGAATGTATTTTGAGGTACGTCCCTTTGTAACAATTCCTTGAGGTTATGTGATCTCTTAAAAATAAATCTAGGCTTACTACCTAGTTTTTCAACCAAAAGTGAATTGGAAGATATAAGATGCCAGTTCTTCCGTATTATAGCCAAAATCCCTTTAGAATTTTTACTAAAAGTAGTGATGAAACTCAAAGAAAAATCATATTCTTCACCTATTGATGTTCCTGTGACAATCTCCCCATTGTTGAGATTAATCTCATCCGAAACTATATTAATAGTGGGGTCAACGTGTGCAGGATTTTGTTGGAGTAATAACGGCTTATAAAAACCATTGGTCCTTTTAAAAGTAACTTCTCCAATCAGATCTAACAACATTTTGTCAGGGTACCCTCGATTACTAAACATTTCTCTCAATAAAGCACATTCCTTGGTAAAGTCCGCCAAAGTACTGCACATTCTTCCTGCCCTCACCAGTTGTCCCTTCACAATGGACCTTTCCTGTTGGTACGGGTGGAAACTGGAGAAGTGCAGGAATGAATTGCAGTATGTAGATTTTCTAAATACAGTTGACGTCAGTCCTTGATCTACAGGGTCCTTTACTAACTTGACGTCAAGATAGTCAATCTCACTAGTTGAAAATTTGAATGTGAATTTTAAGAATTCGGTTGTTGAATTTATAGTTTCCACAAAACCTGCAGCTTCTAATTCCGGGCCCCTGAACAGAATAAAAATATCGTCCAAGAACCGGGTATAGAACATGACAGGTTCCATTAGACCAGGGACCTTCCTTAGAATATTGGCCTCCCAGTATCCCATAACATAATTTGCTACTCCAGCCCCACATGGAGAGCCCATCGCTACACCACGTTTTTGTAGGAAGAAGTCACCATTAAAGGTGAAGTAGTTAGAGGTCAGGACAATGTCCAATAATTCTGTGACCAAGTCTACTTCCAACTTAGAGGCCTCAAATGCCTGAAGCATAGACCCTATCCACTCCACCGCTTCCTGATGCGGTATAGAAGTGTATAGGTCTATGACATCTATGGTTAAAAAGTTGTTTTCACCATTATATGGGATGCCATTAATGCTGTCAAGAAAAGACCATGAGTCCTTACATATACTGGTAATCTCTTTCATATATTTGTCCAGTATATTTGTAATAAGCTTAGAACAGGAATATGTAATGGAAGACCTGCCATCGATCAACGCTCTCATAGGGGGATTGTTAATACTCTTATGAATCTTAGGGATTCCGAACATGACAGGTATTTTTGGACAATTTATATCAATATAATTGTACAAATTCATGTCAATTTTGCCTGCCAGGAACAGATCCCTAAAATAACCCCTAATTCTCTGAGTGTTGCCATTGACCTCACTCTTTGAAGATTTTATGTAAGCATCAGTGTCAAGCAACATAGTCATCTTCTCATTATATGTTAGGTTGTCAAATATCACTAACCCGCCACCCTTATCAGGTTTTAATAATCGTACAGGTAACCGACATATCTCATCTAGTAACAACAATTGTTCCGTAGTGATGTTAGAATTTCCTATGCTTACCCTGTCATTACTATTAATAGCAAGGAATCTGAAATCCATTTCACAAATATTCTCAAATAGTTGTAAAGTTGTGTGTAGTGGAGGGTTAAACACACTAGCCAGTTTCATGGTAGATAAACCATCAACCCTGCCTCCAGTGTTTAAATTTTCAGTGTCAATTTGTTGGTTAAACACCAATTTAAGATTCATTTTCCTCACAAAACATTTTAGTTCTATAATTTCCTTAGAAATACTCCCATTTCTACTTGGGACAAAAGAATTACCAAAAGCTAATAATTCAACTAGCTGCTCATCGAGAATAATGTCGGAAAAATTATAAATCTTAAAATCACCATTCTTATTAGTAAGGATGGCGGGATGGCCTTGTGCCATAGCTGGAGAGGGTAGGTCAGTGTGCCCCATAAGTGAAGGAGGTGGCCCAGATGTATCAAACCCATTAATATCTAGGTCCACCCCTAATTCTTTCTCCTGTTTACATAAGACTTGCTGCTGCGTTGACCTAAAAAATTATTGCCATTATTCTGGTTACCTGGTTTGTTGTTAGTACTTGAACCATGTTTGTAATTATCAGGTCCCCCTTTGTTTCTGGCAAAACCTTTTATTCTGTTACTCCGTCTTGGTCCTGAATTAATATATCCCTCATTATTATCTTCTTCTATTATGTCATCCAACCCACTCCTGTCTTCCACCACATCTGTCGTATGGCTATCACTATTTGAGAATATTTGTGAAATGGATTTCAGATTCCTTGCTATTAATAGTAATGACAGGGTAAGCATAGGAAATTCTAACATCACTAAGGAACAATTGTTGTTACTAGATGAGATATGTCGGTTACCTGTACGATTATTAAAACCTGATAAGGGTGGCGGGTTAGTGATATTTGACAACCTAACATATAATGAGAAGATGACTATGTTGCTTGACACTGACGCTTACATAAAATCTTCAAAGAGTGAGGTCAATGGCAACACTCAGAGAATTAGGGGTTATTTTAGGAATCTGTTCCTGGCAGGCAAAATTGACATGAATTTGTACAATTATATTGATATAAATTGTCCAAAAATACCTGTCATGTTCGGAATCCCTAAGATTCATAAGAGTATTAACAATCCCCCTATGAGAGCGTTGATCAATGGCAGGTCTTCCATTACATATCCCTGTTCTAAGCTTATTACAAATATACTGGACAAATATATGAAAGAGATTACCAGTATATGTAAGGACTCATGGTCTTTTCTTGACAGCATTAATGGCATCCCATATAATGGTGAAAACAACTTTTTAACCATAGATGTCATAGACCTATACACTTCTATACCGCATCAGGAAGCGGTGGAGTGGATAGGGTCTATGCTTCAGGCATTTGAGGCCTCTAAGTTGGAAGTAGACTTGGTCACAGAATTATTGGACATTGTCCTGACCTCTAACTACTTCACCTTTAATGGTGACTTCTTCCTACAAAAACGTGGTGTAGCGATGGGCTCTCCATGTGGGGCTGGAGTAGCAAATTATGTTATGGGATACTGGGAGGCCAATATTCTAAGGAAGGTCCCTGGTCTAATGGAACCTGTCATGTTCTATACCTGGTTCTTGGACGATATTTTTATTCTGTTCAGGGGCTCGGAATTAGAAGCTGCAGGTTTCGTGGAAACTATAAATTCAACAACCGAATTCTTAAAATTCACATTCAAATTTTCAACTAGTGAGATTGACTATCTTGACGTCAAGTTAGTAAAGGACCCTGTAGATCAAGGACTGACGTCAACTGTATTTAGAAAATCTACATACTGCAATTCATTCCTGCACTTCTCCAGTTTCCACCCGTACCAACAGAAAAGGTCCATTGTGAAGGGACAACTGGTGAGGGCAGGAAGAATGTGCAGTACTTTGGCGGACTTTACCAAGGAATGTGCTTTATTGAGAGAAATGTTTAGTAATCGAGGGTACCCTGACAAAATGTTGTTAGATCTGATTGGAGAAGTTACTTTTAAAAGGACCAATGGTTTTTATAAACCGTTATTACTTCAACAAAATCCTGCACACGTTGACCCCACTATTAATATAGTTTCGGATGAGATTAATCTCAACAATGGGGAGATTGTCACAGGAACATCAATAGGTGAAGAATATGATTTTTCTTTGAGTTTCATCACTACTTTTAGTAAAAATTCTAAAGGGATTTTGGCTATAATACGGAAGAACTGGCATCTTATATCTTCCAATTCACTTTTGGTTGAAAAACTAGGTAGTAAGCCTAGATTTATTTTTAAGAGATCACATAACCTCAAGGAATTGTTACAAAGGGACGTACCTCAAAATACATTCCATAAAAGGAGAGGTATGTTTAAATGTGGCTTTTGTAAATTTTGTAATAAGGTCAGAACAGGTGAGTCATTTAAGGTCAGGGATAGGAAGTATAACATCCGTTTTACTCTAAACTGTGAGAGTAAATCTATCATTTACATCGCCATGTGTAATTGTTGCCAAGCGTTCTACATCGGGAAAACGGACCGTCGGGTCCGAGACCGAATGTACGAACATATGTATGCTATTAAGAACAATAAGGACGACAACGCACTGGCAAAGCATATAGGTTTAAATCCAGGTCATAGCTTCCAATTTATGGCGATTGACCAGGTACCATTAAGGATTAGGGGTGGCCCTTTTTCGTTAATTTTGGAAAATCGGGAACTGGAATGGCAGTTACGCCTAGATGCGTTTAGGCATCCTGGGTTGAACTACTGCAATATAGCTCCTGTACTGAAACTAAAAAGCTATTTTAGATAGACTATAGGGTCCTTTTTGGTATTCCAACCTGCTGTTTGTCACCTTTATGAAGACAGGGTAGTGCAGGTTCCTTTTACTTCAAGTATAGGGGTATTTGGCAATTTGATAATTAGGATATTTATTATCTTTTAAATGGGCTTCCCTATACCTTTAGGGCTTTAAATGAATTCTGTTTATACATGTCCATAGGTATAAGACCGGACATCTTAAAGACATTTTAGCGTGTCAACAATAGGTAACTAGGTATTTGTAAATGCAGGCCTACATAAACATATACATTAATTCAGGAGTCTTTTTTTCATTGAGTGTCTGGTCCTGTGTTAATAGATATATAGTAAATACATAATTAAAAATTAAAAATAAAATAATAAATTGAAGTTTTTAACTTTTTAACATTTATATTTTTAATTTATGTTTTCTTAGGAAAGTTTTACATATCTTTTTTTGGTATTAATTGTGGATATGCTTTGTAGTGCATTGTGTTGTGTTCTACATTTATTTTTAAAGAAAGTTGTTGCTGGCTTCAGGAAATGGGAAGATGTCACTTCCTGATTTTTCCTGATATAAATGGAGTGTATTATTTTAAATGTTTATTTCCTCTGAAGAAGCCACGGTTCACTGTGGCGAAAACGCTCTGTTGGATATTACAAATAAAACGCGTTAAGGTTTTATTGTGTGGTTCCTGCTGACAAGGACCCTCGTTTTGTTATTATGGCTAAGATATCTGGTTGGTTATGGCTTAACCAAGCTTGAAATTGGTGTACTTTGTTGTTTAGACTTTGTGCATTAATTGTAAAAATCTTTAGGGTGTTGAGATAGGAGGAAGAGGATAAGGGATGAGTGTGGTTAATAAAGGATGTAGGACCAGGGTTAGGATGGATATCACCAGCTTGGATTAGGTTGTTGAAGGAGATATCCTTTAGCCATATTGGTCTGCCAGGCATGAATTTTGGTAGATTGTAGATTGGAGCAGGTGACAGTGTCTTGACTTTAGAGGAGAAGAGTTCAGGGTGGAATAGGTGCAGAGGGTTGGGCTGAATGAAAGAAGAGGAGATAGAGTGGAAATGGGAGCAAGAGTGAGAGAGAAGGTGGGTTTGTATGGTAGTTGTCTTTGTAGGTGGTATTGGACAAGCATTGGTGGAATATGAGGTAGCATAGTATAAGGGAAGTAGGAACAAAAAGAAAGAAGCTGAGGGACTGGAGGGTGTGATAACTTGAGGAGAGCATGTTGGAGCAAAGAGAGAGTGGTATGAGTGGTTAGGAAAATAGAGAAGGCTATGAAGAAGAAAGCGTTTAAAAAGTGATGGAGGTATTCTAAAGATTTAAGGAAAGAGGAGGGGACTATAATTATTGGGTGGAGTACAGATTACAGAGTTTAGGAAGGATGGCTATAGGTGGGAGGAGTAATGAGGGGGGAGCTGGTATTGGGTAATTAGGCTGAGAGGGTGGGGTAAGATAGGAATAAAGCTAGGAGTACTGGAGGCAGGTGGGTATTAGGGGCAGGGTGGGTAGCAGAGTGAGCCCATAGGGCGAACGGAGCGGGAAAGAACACTAGAGGTGAGTATGGCATAAAAAGTATCAGCAAAGAGCAGTTTAAAGGCTGTAGTTGGAAGGTATGAGCTAAATATTTCCAGCCAGAAAATGAAGGTTGCCTTCACAGAGGGTGGTTTAGAAGGGGAGGGGAGATATCTACAGTCCAAGGATACTAACTCACAACCGTTTGTGAAAAATAAAATTAATATGTGATGCCTGTACACTGGCCCAGTAATCAAGAAGCCTCAATCCTCACCACTAGCACCAGTGAGGGGTGTTCACATTGGGAGGATAACAAGTGCACATACAGTAAAGTACAATTTCCCTTAAGAGCACACAGAAGTCACAGTCAGTCTGGGGGCTGGTTTCTCCCTTTCTGTCCAGATCCCCAATAAGACTCCCCCACTGGCACAGCTATAGTGTTCAGATCTCAGCCAAGTAGTCAAACCAGAACCTCCTGTACCCTCTCTGTCCAACCAATGCTTCGTGTCCCTGCCCAGGTAGCTGACTTACACACACTTTGAGATATGATTTATATACAAACACACAGTCCTGGGGAAGGCAGGCACAGGTTCTCCAGCTTTGACCCCTTTTGCCCAGACTATACGATAGTACCACCTGCCGCCAACTACTCTTATCTGCTACTATAAAGGCCCTTACCAAAGGGTGTCCAATTCTACTGTGCAATGTTACTGTTATCCAAATAGTAAGTGTGACTGTGACTTGAAGGCTATTTAGGAGTGACCTGTACAATATCACCAAATACATGCAAGTACTCTCAGAGCTTAAATTATCTCTACACAAAACAGCCACAGTTGAAAGGTTTAAAACATTTAGTAATAAATAATAAAAACACAAGACAATACTTATTCATTCAACACCGTGACACTAGAGTTCACAAATCACAGGAAATACTTTAAAACAACATTGTAGGATAATCTCACATAAATATAGAAAACCGCTAGACTAATCTTATTATTTCTATCTATCGCTAAGAGAAATCACTGTTCTAAATTCTACTTACAGGGCAAAGGCAAAGTGCTGGTGAGCTGGTGTGTTCAGGTTCAGACAAAATACAAAATGCTATTCTTACTTTCTGAGATAGCCCTTAAATTGATAATACACATTACTGCTGAGTCATTTCAGATTACATTATTCTTGACACTTCTGCTGAAGTTTCCCAGGCTCACAGAACTCAAAATGTTAACATTTCTTTTTGATCTGCACCTGTCAAGAAGCCACAGCAATAAAAGACACTTTACATGTGAAACCTAGTAATTATCTATGTCTCTTAGGACATTAGAAAGAATTTCCTAGCCTAGACATCATGTCTCCAAGCTTGAGATCATACACAGTTGTAAAATTCTTTACTTATCTGCTTTCTTCCAGCAGGGTGGACTGTGGTTACATTTTTGAAGCTTAGCACATAACACAGTTTTCTTACATTTGTGAAACCAACCTGTGGATCATACAATATTAATATTTACAATGACATAGAATTATTTACAAAATTCTATCTGGCTGGGCTGGCAGCCCCTCAGTTTTTCACACACTGTTCCCAAGTTTTGAGAAACTGTTTGTGTGTTTGTTTACTGGGAAAGTCCAACTGGGTAATACCCATTTTCAGAGGAGGCCCGGGGAGAAAAGCTCCATTTACTTATATTGCATTATACTAAGTTCCAGCTAAACACAGAGTAGTTAAATTTATACACAAACAGAGTTACATTTATACACATATAATCTAAGATTTTACAGAGGTGGAAGTTACTAGAGAGAAAGCCCACGTGCAACTTAGTGGATTGTATAGACAGCAGTTATAAATATTGTTTTGTCATTTCAGTGAGAGGTTGAGAGTATTCTGTTTAAGGAGAGTATTTGGAGATTATCGTACAGTGAGCACAGTCTTAACCTTGTGATGAGCATGTGCAGGACCAGGACTGGTTAAGATGTTGTTTAAGCAGTGGTTTAAAGCTACTGAGGTGTCAGAGAATTTTTTATGTAGGGATAGTATTCCAGAGTTTAGCAACGTACTGGTAGTAGAGCGAGTCTCCTACAACATTATTTGACTTGTTTGTAAGTAACAAGAATTTGTTACTAGAGGTCCCTTGGTGGACAGTGGGGCAGTAATAAATTATGTAGTGCAGGGCATTTTTCTGGATGATTGAATTTGTGAGCTGTAGCTGGTTGTGAATATGTTAGGCAGTTGTGTTGTTCAAGCCAGTTTAATTGCTTTAAGTTATGACAAATGGTGGGTCCTGTGAGGGAGATTGTGGCAAATTTAGCTATTTTATTGTAGCAGGAGGCAAGTTTCTTTCTTTGAGTATTGCATAAATTTGTTAGCATAGGAACATCGTATAAGAAAGTTGGCAATAAGAAGGTGTAGGCTGGAGTTTTTCCTGCAGCATCTGTAAGGAATCCAGTGATCCTATAAAGGGACCCTAGTTTCTGGTATGTAGATTTAATGGTGTGCAGTATATGCTGGTCATATTTGAGATGGTCTATTATAGCCTAGGCCTGTTGTATACATATTCTATATAGGCCTAGGGCCTAATGCTGGCAGGCGGAGCCCACCTAGTCATACAGATTAATTGAAAAAAGAAGAAAGGACACTCATTGTCCGATCTGCTGCAGCTACTTCCTGTTAAGCATGCGTGCAGAGACTGCTGCTTCCTGCACTCACACACAGAAAATGAGGAGACTTTCCAGAAATGGCCTGAGATTAAACTCCCTCAGCAATTTCAAGTTTTCTGCAGCCAGAAGGGATGAACCAGCTGAACTATGCGGGTGACTTGAAATGCGTTTTGAACAGGACAGGTATTGTGCGTTTTGAATGGGTACGACACAGAAGTTAGGAACATGTGCACGCACACACATGTGTGTGTGTGTGTGTGTGTGTGTGTGTGTGTGTGTGTGTGTGTGTTTGTAAAATGTCCCAATTAGAGACTGCCATTATTTAAGTGACTTGCTCAGAATCAATCCCTGTCCTGTACCATGACTACAGGGCACAACAGACTTACTTCTTCACACCAACTTCCGTAACATCTCTAATTTTGCTTCAAATTTGTGCCCTATCCTTCAGCAAGTCACTTAGCAAGACCATGCTTGGGATAACTGGAAATTTGGACAGACTCCTCAATGGTCCACTGGACTGCAAGCCTAGTAACTACTAGTACCAATGAGCCAGTGTGAGTGTGGTGTAAAGTAAGGACATCGATTGCAGTAAATGAGCACCATCACACGAGCCATGTTCTTTGGACTGCAAGCCTAGTAACTACTAGTACCAATGAACCAGTGTGAGTATGGTGTAAAGTAAGGACATTGATTGCAGTAAATGAGCACCATCACACGAGCCATGTTCTTTGGATGGGATCCTTGGTATCCTTAATGTTGACAGTCTGTTTGTCATTCAGTTGTGAATAAATGGAACAACATGAAGTCTGAGGTGAATTTAATATTTTAACTATAAATACATTTTAATTTAACTTTTTCTGCAGGCATACTGGTGTGAAATGTGCTGTTTGGGGTACAGCAGACTGTCTAGCACTTAGTGCAGCTGAGTAAGGCTACGGGCTGTTAAGGAGCTGTTTTCTGTAGTTCGTGGTTTGATTCCCTCTGCCTTCATTTGTCTTCTGTTTGACCCTGACCAGTTACTTTACCAAACAGTACTACCGGGCTTCCCTTGTAAAAGGACACTTGTGTCCAGTGTGCTGTTCCAGGTATTTTACAATGTTGCTTGTGTTACATATTTGTCTTTTGTATTCCTACACCCTTCACATAGACATTAATTGGTACTTCGTTCTATACTATCTGAGTATGAATTTCAGTATCTCTTGTATTTTAATGCAATGCCAAATTCACTAAATGTGAGTTTCAAGGGAAGAGAAGTTTGCTATTTTGTCATGTTGAACCCGTTTTCAGTGTGTGTGTGTTTTTTTAGAAAATGGCTGTTTGTATTTTTTGCTTTAAAATTTGAAATAAAAGTTTTAAATGAAATCTAAAGCTCTGTGATAATTTTAAAAGTAAAGAAAATAGTATGTACCCTGACAAGGTGTTTATATTGATTTAGGAGAGACAGCCAAGTAATGGGATATTGTTATGGCTGGGGGTCCTGATTTTGTTACCCCACATAGGGCCCCATTTGTCCATGATTGGCTCTGCTGACTCCGGAATTGAATGTTGCAACAGTAGAGCATTATTACTTATTCAAGTAGGTCAGACCTGTACTAAGTGATGTCAGAGGTGATAGGTCAGACTTGTACTGAGTGATGTCAGAAGGGTAGGTATTCTTAATGATAGAGAAGATATAAGTAGGTAAAAAAAATGAGATGTAGGTGTCCTACAAACAAGTGAAACCCCCTCCCCCCATAAAAGTATGCTATATGCAGTAATATTTCTGATTTTGTACAACTTGTGCACTGTTTTAATAAAAGCTGCTGTTGCTAGTGTCTGTGATTTGCTTTGCTTTATTCATTGCACTAAAGCAGGGATTCCCAAAGTGTGTGTCGTGGCGCCCTGGGGAGCCGCGAACTAATAAGCTTAGCCACAAAATAAACCATGAACTAATACACTAATTTACGAAGCTTATTAGTTTGTGGTTTATTTTGCAGCCGCGGTAAAGGTTATAGGCTACACAGGAGGAGAGCAGCTAACCCTGGCTTACATTATTTATCTGTAGTTATTGAACAGGAACTTCTGTCTGGGCAGACCTTATGTGTCATCACGTGTCAAAACAGGAGGTGTGGTTAGGTCAGCTTTTTTTGCGGCAGGAAGTTGAAATGTACTTCAACAGTTACTGATTATGTATAGTAGCGATAGAGATCTGTTCCATCCACGGCTTGAAACTATTTGCAGTCATCTGAGGGATTTTTTTGTTTATTTATAGTCAATTATCCTAGTGAACAGGATATAACAGGGTAGGTTAAGAAAGACAGAGGCTGCGGTGAGCACGTTGGTTTCCCCAAGTTGCTAGTCAGGTTCAGACATGCAAAAGAAAGTAGTGCTTCCGCTGGTTCAGCTCCTTTCTGCTTTGGGTAAAATATTGTTGGATCTGGATCTGACTGCTAGTGAGAGCTTGTTCACTCTAATTTTGAAAATAAAAATCAGAATATTAAGTTTTACATAGTTGCTTTTGGCAAACAATGCTGCAAATGGATGTTACAGTTGTTTGTTACCTATAGCTCAGTAATAGCTATGTTTTCACTCCTCAGTTGTAGAAATATTCTAACACCTTAGCAGGACTATACATTTTTATTATAATGCCTTAGCAGGACTGTAAGTTTTTGTTATAATGCCTTAGCAGGACTGTACTTTTTTATTATAATGCCTTAGCAAGACTATACGTTTTCTTTCTTTATACTTCTCAGCTGTCCATCATTTTGACCCAAAATTTTGCTCTCTTCCTCTCCTGAAATTGGAGGTTTGTGGAGAAGAAGTGATGGATTATATTAATAAATTATATATTAAATAAATATATACATATACATATATATATATATATATATATATATATATATATATATATATATATATATACATACATACACACACACACACACACACACACACACACACACACACACACACACACACTCACAAGTGTCATATCATCTGCAAAATGTGTATAATGAAACTGCACAAGCTACTCAGTTTTTAATTGTTGTTTTAACTGTGTGAGAGCTAGGATTTAACTTTCTGGTTGGATGTGTACTTCCCAGGTATGCATTTGGTGTATTGGCTGTAGACTCTTGTTCAGTTACAGGGCCTGCCATTTTTGCTGTCATAAAGGCTTTCTTTATTGTATGGGCACTAGTTTTCAGGCATTGAGGCTTTCTTTCTTGTATGGGCACTAGTTTTCAGGCATTGAGGCTTTCTTTCTTGTATGGGCACTAGTTTTCAGGCATTGAGGCTTTCTTTCTTGTATGGGCACTAGTTTTCAGGCATTGAGGCTTTCTTTCTTGTATGGGCACTAGTTTTCAGGCATTCTTTCTTGTATGGGCACTAGTTTTCAGGCATTGAGGCTTTCTTTCTTGTATGGGCACTAGTTTTCAGGCATTGAGGCTTTCTTTCTTGTATGGGCACTAGTTTTCAGGCATTGAGGCTTTCTTTCTTGTATGGGCACTAGTTTTCAGGCATTGAGGCTTTCTTTCTTATATGGGCACTAGTTTTCAGGCATTGAGGCTTTCTTTCTTGTATGGGCACTAGTTTTCAGACATTGAGGCTTTCTTTCTTGTATGGGCACTAGTTTTCAGACATTGAGGCTTTCTTTCTTGTATGGGCACTAGTTTTCAGGCATTGTGTTTCCTGCTTGAAAAGATGCTCATGTTGGTGTTTGGCACCAGGACTGGATCAGTGACATTTATAAGATGGTTTTAGACTTTAATGAACCAAATCAAGGAAAGAAAAAGATGTGAAGTACATACATACATATGCAACTAAAACATAATGATACAGTCTTTTTTCATTTTATGCTAATTTATATGAGACTGGACCTATTGACAAAATTGTTCTTGTCATGTCAGTCTGCATTGGAGATGATGAGAAACGCATCTTATTTGGAGGCTGTTACATCTACTGGACCAAGTGTGTTTTTATTCCCAAATAAGTAAAAATAAAAACTTTACATCCAGAGAATAAATAGCTTACTAACCCTTTTAATTAAAAAAAAAATTATTATTTCGCAAAGTATACTTGTTAAAATTTGACGGGGGGGGGGGGGCGCATTGGGAAAACCTGGATTCAACAAGAGAGCCAAGAATCAAAAAAGCTTGGGAACCACTGCACTAAAGAATGAATTAATTCATGAATCGGTCTAGATTGTGTAGTATAATCTAACTATCTTGCATTTTAGCAATAACTTCTTTACAGCCCCCAGCAAAGGGGTTGACATTTGGTAGGTCATAGTTTGCATTATTTGCAGTGGTGATCAGAATCTTCTGATCTTCAGCATACAAAATCTGATTGTAAAGGATTTCTACATTTTAGTTAATTGTTACTTTGACAGTTAATGCAGAGGACTAAAGCTCCAACTTGTTAATGAGCTGTTTCTTATAGCAAGGGTACAGGGTATGAATCTTTCCACCATCATCTACCTACTAAGTGACATTAAGCACATCACTTAACCAGACAGTGCTTTGGAGCTATTGGAAATTTAGGCTTGGCTCCTTAAAAATCTGCTGGACTGCATGCTTCATTTAGTATAAGCCTGTTGTCATTGTTTGCCAGCCGTCCCCTATTACATAGCTGATCTAGTTTAGGAAATGTACAGTTATTTAATGCAACATCGGCAATTCATTCTTTAACGGCAACAAGCACTGTGTTTGTAGGTGTGGCACAGAAATGCAGACTTGTTTGCCAGCAGCAACCACTGCATTAGTAATGGTTCTCTTTAATGTGGAGTTATTCAGATGACTTGTACTGCTGCAAAGATTATGCTTATTGACTTGGCTTATGTTATCAGGTGGTTAACATTTCTTATGCTCTCATAAATATGCTTCTCTTTAAACTGTGCTACACCTGGCTGAATCTTATAGTACAATGCTAGTGATCTTTGTACAGTTTCATGTAGTTCACCCAAAGCTGCCAATAAAGTTCATGTAAATTTATTTCTTCATACCAATAAGGGAGTGTATATTTGTCAACAAAATGACTAACTGCTGGTGGGGGCTGTCAATATCTTATGGTCTTAGCTGGTGGCTTTGCAGGACCTTTGTTGTGTGTGAGCATGTGTGTGCATGTTTATGTGAATTAAGTAGGAATACTTTGGCTACTGTGTTTATGTGCAAAAAATTTGAAATGTCTGACTTTGGTTATTAGTATTGCTGTTTTTGCCACAGACATCCCAGAAGAATGCCATAAACAAAGTAGCTATAATTGCTGGATTTGGGGGACAAAAAATGACTGACCCTGCTGAGCTGATAGTTAAAAAGTCATCATCAGTCTTGCATTTATGTAAAGAAAATTGGAATACTTTACTGTGGCCATTTTATTACAATCAGAAGTGATGTGTACTCAGTTGATTTAGTGTCGATAATTGTTCCTTACAGATATTGGTAGATTATAGTGACATCAGTTTGAATGTCCTTTTATGGTTGAAATGTTCTAAAATGGGTACTTTTGCCATTATTTCAAGCCCCCATAAACCTCAAGAATCCTGCTGCTTATGTGGAACTGTTCACAAAAACCCTATATAAGCATGTTAATAGCGGTGTAGAGGCAGCTGTACCCACCAGGAAGAAGTACAGAACTAAGTCAAAAATTACACCATCAATAGGCTGTATAACAGAAGGAAGAAAATCATGACAAAATTAGGAGGTGTAGCACCCAGCAGGATAAAATCACTCTCCTCAAATTAAACAAACAATTCTGAGGCAAATAGAGTCACCTATACTGAGCCAGAAAATATAGCAAACCTACTGGCCAACAATAAAAATAATAAACCACTACCACAGCTAAAATTACCACAACAAATTAACGTAAATCTTCTTTAATCACCACTTTCGTCAGCAAGACTTCATCAGAAATATAAAAAATGCACATAATACACTGTTTAAATACTCTCTACATAATTGAATAACACCCCATTCAATTAATACAATTAATACAATAAAACAATTAAATAATTAAGCTTCAAAGAAAACAACCCGATCAGTTATTTGCATATACCTTACGGTCTTTTAAAAAGCATTTAATATTATTTATATTATTTTATTGTATTAATTGAATGCAGTGTATTATTTGTATTAGTTTTTCTGTGACCGTGCACATTTTGGTTCTACTGGCCAACAAATTCAGCCCCAACTTTACCCCTCTCCACCCTTCAACCTTCCATCAGGAAGTACCATCAAATCACCTATCACTAGGGAAGACGTCCTTAATGCTGTCTCTCTCTAAGGCCAAGAATACTGCATAAGTGGGCCAGACAGTATCCCAGGATGCCTTCTAAATAGCATAAAACACGACCTGTCAGGCCCTCTGGAATTGCAATTTTAACTGTAGCCTCCAAACAGGCTTCATGCCTCACAAATGAGGAACAACAACAGTCATCCCTCTGCACAAAAATGGGCCATCTACAGACTCTAGAAACTACAGACCCATAAGTTTCACTAGTCTTGTACGCAAAGCCATGGAAAGAGTTATCATGGAAATGATCAGTAATAACATAGGAAATCTCCAGACGCTGGACCCAACCTAGTTTGGTTTTGTCAAGGGCAGGTCATGCCCACTTAACCTGGTGGACTTCTTTGAGAAGGTCACCAAAGCAATGGATGAGGGCAAAATGGCTCACACTGCCTACCTTCACACAGCCAAGGCAGTTGACACAATACCTCAGGCATTATTGACAAATTCAGTAGGTTAGGTACAAACCCTTATGTCACCCAGTGAATAGCCAGCTGGCTCACAGACAGGATGCAGGAAGTTAGAATTGGGGAGTTCACCTCTACAAAGAGGCCACTCATTGGTCCTGGGACTGCTTCTCTGAAGTGAAGGCCAATGTCAATGGCCTCTGACTAACTAAATTTGCAGATTGCAAATTAGGAGCCATCAATGAATCCCCCACCAGCAAAATTGTTCTCCAGGAAGGGCTGACACAGAAAAACATCTGCTGTGAGAGCCATGAACTAAAACCAAACACCAAGAAGTGCATAATAGTATCCTCTGGGAAGTCATCCACTCACGGTAACTGTTATATTGACAACACGCCCCACAGAGTTGACCCAGCAGATGGGGACTTGGGGAAACACACAGACAGTGATCTGACCATTTACCTTCATGTGTCTACAGTAGTGAGGAAATCATTCTATGCTGTGCAACTTGTAAACAAAGGTATAGCATCAAGGTCCAAAGAATTCGTTGTTCCACTGTAATCAGCATTCATCAGACCTCTCATTGAGTACAGTACCCACTTTGCTATGTACCTAACCAGGCACATCCCTGGAACGTCCACAGTAAGTAACATGTCCTATGCAAACTACATATAGGACCTGTCCCTGTATTCTGTCTCCTACAGGCTGTTGAGGTGAGATCTATGCCTGGCATATAAGGCATTGTCAGACCCCACTCTGATGGACCCCCTGCATATCCACAAAACAAACGGTATGAGAATTACCCATTCTAAAGATTTAAACCTTGCCTGTGATATAAATAGAACCTGCTGGAGGGACAGGTGTGTATCCCAGAGAATACCCCGTCTCTGGAACAGGCTCCCCATCCATGTGAAGCAGCGTTCCTCCCTAACCCAATTCAAGTGCAACTTGGACATTTAGATGGGTAACAGGAAATTCACCCATGGTTTGTCACCTATGTCTCTAATGCACACAAGCAGCCTGGAAATGGTTCATCTCCTAGGCCCCCAGCTTATATTTATCAAGGGTATCAAAACTCGTTAGAGATTTGGGATGCATGGCTAAGCTTAAAAAGGCCCTTGTGGTCGTTAGTTTAGTAAACAAGTAAACATCTATGAACTTATTATTGATTCATACATTAATTTATTAAATACTGGTTACTGGACAAAATATTCAAAACTACAAATTTAAAACTTATGTTAATAAATGATGCTATGTTAAACAAGCTGTATAATATAAAACAATCGGGAAGGTGAATCAAAAAACATTTGTATTTATTCATGGTCCTAAAAATGTGTAGGGGGCCCATGGTTTGAAAACAGCCCCAGAGGACCAAAGCACACTTAATATGTCATACATCAAATGCATTTTTGCAATGACTGTGAGTTTCAGGGGAAGAGAAGTTTATTGTTGCTCATGCCAAGTCTGCTTTCAATGTGCAACTGCTTTTGTTGTGTTTAGCAAATGGCTATCTGTGTTTGCACTATAAAATCTGAAATAAAAGTTTTAAATTAAATCCAAATCTCTGTAATCATTTTAAAAATAAAGAAGAAAACAGTGTGCACACTGACAGGTTTAAATGGAGGGGGGTAGTAGGATGGGCAAATGTAATGGCTGCAGGAGGTGGGAGGCCCTGGTCCGTTACCCTGCGTAGGACCCCATTTGACCATTTTATAACACAACATAGACGTAGGGAAATCTGTTGCTTTTCCTCTTCGGTACTGTGTGCAGTCTGACATAGGCAGTTCTCAATTTTGCTAATGCCAGGAGCTGCTATGAAAACGTACAGAATGTTGTAGAACTTCCACTGCTTTTGTTGCAGATGGGAAGACAAACCAGTATTTGTGCACACAGTTCATCACACCTTCATCTCCTTTTCTTTTTTTCTTCTTTTTATTTACTGATCTTTTTGAAGATGTTTTTTCTACAAGTGTAATGTTTTTCAGACAATTGTTTTAGTCTTAATGCACAGTACAGAGAATTTGCCATGCTTAAGCATTAGAGTAAGGATGGAGTGTTAGTATGCTACAGTGTAACAAGCTAGAGGGTAACAGTGTAACAGCTGAAGTGGGAAAGTGTAATGCAGGAAGCCATTTACACGTCATTAAAAAGGAAATCTCACAACACAAATTGAAGAACAGAAGGTTGTACCTGTTTTGAAACAGTGCAGCGCTGCATTGTAAAGGTGGAGAATGATCACATGGCAGGAACTGTAAAAGTAAAATAGTTTTGAACAAATGCAGTACATTTCTACAACATTCAGTATAAAATATCACACTTTCCACCTCAACGTTTTGGGAAATTGCAGTGGTAGTGTCCTCTATTGGTCCGTCTTAAATTCAGTTTCCTATATTACTCTAGCATGTCCAAAGGTCAGTCAATGGTTTCCTCTCCAGTCCAGCTGGTGAATCTGGGAATTTTTGAGGCAATGTTACAACTGTCTCATGTACACGGACAACCCTCTCCTCCTCCAAACAGGTTCAAATATATGTGAGAGATGCAACTATTTAGCCAAACTGGAGGCTGAGTTCTCTCATCTCAAAACTGGTGTAACCAGTCAGGAGGAGAAGGTAACCTCACACAACACAATTCCAGTATCACATAGTCCCACCACATCAGCGAACCAAACACATAAATACACAAAAACATACTTGGAGGCTCTAAATAAAAATCTACCTAAGCAACAGAGACCTCCAAAGCAGACATCCAAGCAAACGCTACCTCAAAACAAAACACGCACAACACATAGCCCACAAAGTCAGTGTGCCAAGCAGCCACAGCCCTTAAGGCTGAATAACACAACTGATACTCTTGTAATAGGTGACTCTATTGTCAGACACACTGCCGTCCCGCTCACCAGGCTGAATAAAGAGAAGGTCATGGTGAGCTGCCTGTCGGGTGCTAGGATCCGCCACATAACGCAAGCACTCAGGTCACTCCAAAGCAAATACAAATATGACTCAGTCATTGTACATGCTGGTGTGAATGACCTGAGACGTACCTCCCTGGACTACATGAAAAGAGACATAGAGGAGCTCTCTGATCATGTAGCTCAGGCTGGTATGAGCCTGACCTTGAGCAGCATCTTACCCTCACCTAGAATGCTGCCACAGTACAAAGACAAAATGATCGATTTTAACAATTGGCTAAAATTTTGGTGTCATTCAAAGGGGATCCAGTGTCTGTCAGCCTGGGATGACATGCTCGACAAGCCACGTTGCTTCGCTAGGGACGGCTTGCACCTGTCACCACTGGGCTTTCGGATATTGGCAAAGGCTCTTGCCACTCCCATAGTGCCTTTTTTAGGCAAAGCTCAAAAGTCAAACCCACCCCCATAGACAGCACAAGGAACAAGAAACTAAGGGTAATGCTGCTTAACGCCAGAAGTCTTAACCTCAAGATGCACGCACTCGAAGCTCTCTTCAGTATGGAGAACATCGATATCTGAGCAGTGACAGAAACCTGGTTCAAGGCTCCAGAGAGCACCCCAGCACTACCAGGCTATACCTCATATCATGCTTTTCGGCCCCAAAACCCAGACTGAACCACAAAAGGAGGGGGAGTTTCCATATTTATCAAGGATATCCACACCTCCAGGTTAGTGGCATTGCACGAAGTATCGGAGACCATCCATGTGCAACTAATAGTGGGCAAGACTGCTTTTCAGTTTATAGCATCCTACAGACCACCCTTTCAAAGTCAGGAATCCCACTCGGCTTTCCTGAAAACATTGGAGAACATGGAAGATCTCTCCGAACACCATTATATTGGGTGACTTCAACTACCCAAACATTGACTGGGAGCACTATTCAAGCCCCAGCACCTTAGCCCAAAGGTTCCTGGAAATTATAAACTCAAATGCTATGGAACAACTAGTCACCACTCCCACAAGAGGGGATAACATACTAGACCTGATCATTACCAACATGGGGACTCTATGCTCCACACCAGAAGTATATCCCTCATTGGTAAGATCAGACCATAAATTAATTTCACTGGATGTCCACATCCCGACCCCACCCCCAGCCCAGAAAACCACAGTGAAAAACTTCTCAAAAGCGAACTTCACACTTCTCAAAACCGAAGTGGAATCCTTCAAGGCCCCAGAGCCAGTGGAAACTACAGCCCAAACTGCAGAATCCTATATAAATGCATTCTACGGACATCTCCAGGAATGCATGGATCATGCTATCCCAAACAAAACCAAGACCCAATCATCCAAAGGCAGGTGTCCAGTCTGGTGGACCCCAGCCATAAATAAACTGTACAACAGAAGGAGGAAGCTACTACATGATAGAGCAAAATCCCTAATAGGGAAGGCATCTCTGATCAGTACTAGCAAAAAATTACGATCCCTCATAAAATCCTCCAAGGCCAGCTTCGAGAGAAAAATTGCACAGGACACCAAAGACAATCATAAGGCTTTTTTCAGTTATGTTAGGAACCTGAGATGCAACTCCCAGACTTGTTTTGAGTTGATTCTAAATGACAAAAAATACACTGAACTCACAGACATTGCCAATATCCTGGCAGACAGGTTCAGTGCAAACTTCTCCACCCCCTCCCCCCCAAAAGAGCAAGTATCTATCCCGGCAGAGGGCTGCCGCCCAAACATCTCTGATGCTCAGGTGAAGGCTGCCCTCTCCAAAGCAAAACACTGCTTCCATGGGACCAGATGGTGTCCCAGGTTGCATCCTACATGAACTCCAAGAGGAACTAATCCCTCAAATAAAACAGCTATACAATCTCAGCCTCACTACAGGATATGTGCCCACAGAATGGCGTACAGCAACAGTGGTCCCACTCCACAAAGGTGGAGCCTCTACGGACCCTGGAAACTATTGCCCCATAAGCCTGACTAGCTTAGTCTGCAAGGCTATGGAGAGGATCATCATGGAGCTCATAAACAAAGACATTGGGGACCTACAGACACTAGATCCTACCCAGTTCGGCTTTGTCAAGGGCAGATCCTACCTTTTGAACCTGGTTGACTTCTTCAAAACAGTCACCAAAGCCATAGATGAAGGGAAGGTAGTCCACACAGCCTATCTGGACCTTGCAAAGGCATTTGACACAATACCCCACTCGGGCATCATAGATAAGCTATTCAGCTTAAATATAAATCCCTATGTCACAAGATGGGTCGCAAACTGGCTCAAAGACAGAACCCACAGAGTGAGAGTTGCTGGAGCCATGTCAGACTCGAAACCGGTCACAAGTGGCGTCCCACAGGGTTCTGTCCTGGGATCACTCTTGTTCAGTATATAATTTTCCAAGGTACAGGCAAACGTGGAAGGACTATGGCTCACCAAGTTTGCAGGCAACTGCAAACTGGGTGCCATAATCGACTCTCCAGCTGACACAAACATCCTTCAAAAAGGTCTCACAGAGACAGATAACTGGTGCCAGCGCCATGGTTTAAAGCTAAATGCCAAAAAATGTATAGTCATACCCTTTGGCAAAAACAATGTGCCCACAAATTACCACATAGGCGGAAACCCATTAAGTACAGAGAAAGTTATTAGGGACCTGGGGACCCAAGTTGATAGCAATCTCTCCTTTGAAAACCACATTGCCAAAGTGGTTAGAAAGACCTTCTACATAGCCCATCTCATCACGAAGGGTTTCACATCTAGATCAAGAGAGGTAATCGTGCCCTTTATTCATCCCTCATCAGGCCCATCATAGAATACAATGCCCCTTTTGGGATGTACCTTACCCGACACCTGCAGCAATTAGAGAGACCCCCAAAGTATCTCACCAAGAGGATCAAGGGTCTCAAACAGATGCCATATGCTGCTCGGTTAAAAAAACTCCAGCTCTACTCAGTTGCATACCGCCTACTTCGAGGCGATCTATGCCTGACATACAAAGCTATGTCAAATCCAGAATTAATGGACATGCTCCACCTCAGTAAATCTAAATCCCTTAGAGCCACACGCTCGAGGGACTTGAACCTCAGCACAGAAATAAATAGAACATGCTGGAGGGACAGGTTCATAACCCAGAGGCTCCCTTCGCTCTGGAATAGAATTCCAGTTCATGTGAGGGAGAGCACCTCACTGAATCTCTTCAAGAAGAATCTCGATAGGTGGATGGGGGATCGTAGGTTTGTCCCAGGGATTACTCCCCTGTCACTATTAGACAGAGGCACAGTAAACTAAACCTTAAAATGGGCACAGTATACTCAAATCAAGGGGTGGCGTAAGCCATACAGAATCGGGCTAGGCTTATAATTGCCCCAGGGCAGATAGCCTAGTATGAACCTATGAACCTATGAAGAACATGTCTCTTACGGGTTCTTTGAAGTAACCGCTGTTACTTACAGTTCAGGTTTACAATAGTATCTCTGAACCTCAAGAAGAGTGTTGGGCAGGGTGCATCAGTGCTTAAATATCTACATATTCACAGCCTTAGAAAAAGCTGCCTTTAATTACTTATAGATTTACAACTGTTGTGGGTAGGTTAGAGCAGTTATAAGGACAATGCAAATTAGAGTAGGTGCCCATTTTCAGTAGAGGCCTGAGGAGAAAGCTCCAAAGTATTACATAAACATTTTAAGAGCAATAATTTCTCAGTCTTATAATACAAAGTCATCTACAGTTTAAATAATTGTACCAAATTAGACATAATGTGAAAACTTTGATTAAAAATTGATACAGCTTATATGACAATGATTTAATATTTAAAGACATTTTGACCAGTATAGAGAAATTAAAAGTAAATTAGTGTAATACGAACATGAATTGCAATATGAAGTGTGAGAATAAAGCAGGGTTGTGGTGTATTTAGGTGAAAAATTAATTGAAATAAGGAAGTGAGTGAAGAAGGGGGAGTAAGGAGGTGTTGGGTACGAATATATACTTGCTCAGATTTGGGGATATAGTTTATCCTGGGGATCAGCAAGAACAGAGAGAGTTTTTTGGCTAGGAAGTATTCAAAATGGAAGGAGGTTGTTGGCCTGATGTATACAGGTAAGGAGTTCCAGGTCATAGCAACATGGTATGAGTACAGACCATGCCTAGCAGGTATGATAGGTTTGTGGGCGGACAGGAGCTTTTGATTGGATCTTGATGACAGACTAGAAACGTAGTTGTGTAGAAGGGTATTTAGCGCTGGATAAGCAGCTGGATACTGAATCATTTTATAGCTGGTAAGAAGTTGTGTATATGCTAGTTGATGGGGTAGTTCTAACCAAGTTAGGCTTTTTAGGGCTATACAATGGTGGGTACTGAAAGGTGTATTTGTTGCAAAAACAGGGGCTTTTCTTGTAGCATTGTTCAAGTTTTGCTTTTTTATGATGTCTGGAGGTTAGTAAGGACTGTAGTGTCATAACATAGTAAATGTAGTCCACTAGACGGAAGCCAACCGTCTAAGTAATGTTGTATAGTTCAGTGAGTGAACACGACTCGAACAAAGCAAACAAAATATTTATTTGTTTTAAAAACTACACTTCATAACTCAAAAAACAATCACGTTAATCTGCCTATGCAGACTTGTTCAGAACACTCCAGTATCATACCATTGCTTCATTTAAAAACGTCCTGGCGACAAAGCACCCATAGATTCAACATTTAAAGATATAGTGTATCAGTTTTATGAAACTCTCCTTCCTGATTGACATGTTTTTTTTAAAAAACATATTACAATGTATTCAATAAAATTATATTAAAATACATTAAAAATACATTAAAATAATGTCCAATGAACTAAGATTTGATGTATGTTATATAATAAATATTATTTAAATACCTTATATGATCTGCAGTGTTTAGGATAAACTTTTTTTTTTTATCTTACCTTTAAGCATCCCTGTGACTAGCACTTGCTCTAATACCTGCTGGAAAGTACTAGGAGCCTTAAACTGATACAAGCACTCAACTCTCCTTATTAATAAGGAGAAATTAATTGTAGGCACTAAACAGCCTATGATTGCAAAGTGCCTTGCTAAGGCAAGGGAAAACAGCTCCAGTACTTTACAAAAAAAGCACCAAACCAGGCATGTCCAAGGGTCAGCTTCTGGTGATTTTCTCCTGTCCACCTGGTGAATCTGGGCATACTGGGGCAATGCAGCAATTGCCTCATGTACACAGACAACCTTCTCTTCCTACCACCCAACACTACAACCTGTGAGAGATGCACTTACATAGCCAAACTGGAAGCAAAGCTCTCTCCACCCAAGACTGTGCTAGACAGTCAAGAGGAGAAGGTTAACACCCACACCACACCTCAAGCAACATATAGCCCTTCTAAACCCACACCACCAACACCCACATATAGCAACATTAAATCCACATATGCGGAGGCCCTTAACTGTAACCTGCCCAAGCAACAAGGACCTCCGAAGCTGAAACACAAACACCAGTCACAACCAAAGTGTCACATAGCTCACAACACCAGTGTGCCACCCAGCAACAACCCCTAAGGCAAGACAACGTACCTAACACTTTAGTCATAGGTGACTCTATAGTCGGGTACACTGATGTCCCACTCACCAGGCTGAACAAGGATAAAATTACAGTCAACTGCCTGTCGGGTGCTAGGATCCGCGACATAACGAATGCACTCAAGTCACTCTACAACAAGTACAAATATGACTCTGTCATTGTGCATGTTGGAGTGAATGACTTGAGACGTACCTCCCTGGACTAAATGAAAAGAGACATGGAAGAGCTCTTGGATCATGTGACCCAGGCAGGTATGACCCTAGCACTGAGTAGCATCCTCCCTTCGCCCAGAATGATACCACAATATAAGGACAAAATGATTGACTTCAATAATTGGCTAAGCTTCTGGTGTCATTCAAAGGGGATCCAATATCCGTCTGCCCGGGATGACATGATCGACAGACCATGATGCTTTGCCAGAGATGGGCTGCATCTGTCGCCCCTGGGATTCAGGTTACTGGCTAAGGCTTTTACCACCCCTATAGTGCCTTTTTTAGGCAAAGTTCAAAGGACAAAACCACCACCGTAACAGGTACAAGCATGCAAATTCTGAAGGTAATGCTACTCAATGCTAGACGTCTAAATCTCAAAATGCACTCTCTAGAGGCACACCTAAAAATGGAGAACATCAATATCTGTGTAGTAACTGAGACCTGGTTCAAGTATCCAGAGAGCACCCCTGCAATACCAGGCTACAACTCTTACTACAGGTGGAGGAGTGTCCATATTCACACCACCAGGCTAGTTGCCCAACACAATCCGTCTGAAATTCTCCAGGTGCAACTAACACTAGGTAAGACTGCAGTCCAAATTGTAGCTTGTACAGATCCCCCACCATGCCCCAAGATTCTCACTACACCTTTCTAAACATACTGGAAAATATTAAGATACAACCAAACGCCCTAATACTGGGTGATTTCAACTACCCTGCCATTAACTGGGAAAACTACTCGTGTGCCCAACACTTGTACCCAACAGTTCTTGGAATTCATAAATTCCAATGCCCTGGATCAACTAATCCATAGTCCCACCAGGGGCTCCAGTATCCTAGACCTGGTCATTACCAACATTGGAAATCGATGCTCCACACCTATGGTCACCCCCTCATTGGTCAAGTCTGACCATAAGTTAATCACCCTTAACATCCACATCCCACCCCCACCCCCCCCAGTAAGGAAACCTCCATAAAAAACGTCTCTAAAGCCAACTTCATGCTACTCAAGTCAGAAGTGACAAACTTCATGACACCCATGCAGATAGGAATTGAATGTTCAACTGCTGAATCCCACACTAAGGCACTGTACGAGCACATTCACTCATGCATGAATCGTGCCATCCCAAATAAAACCAAGATGCTCTCCTCCAAATAAAAGGAAGCCAATCTGGTGGTCCCCTGCCAAAACAAACTTTACAACAAAAGGAAGAAACTGTTGCAGAAAAGAGGAAAATCCCAGGATGCAAAAAACTCCCTTACCAGCCTCAGTAAGAAGCAGAGATCCCTCATAAAATCCTCCAAAGCTAGTTACGAAAATAAAATTGCCAAAGATTCCAAAGTGATTCACAAGGCATTCTATAACTATGTCAAGAATCTAAATGACAATGCTCAGATCTCCTCTGAGCTACAAGAGAATGGCATTAAATATACTGATCCCAAGGATATTGCCAATATCCTGGCAGATAAATTCAGTGCCAACTTCACCCCCCTCCGGCCCCCTAAACGGCCCATCTCAATACCGGAAGATTGCCAAATTCCAGTAATAATGGCCACACAGGTAAAAAACGCACTCTCCAAAGCTAAGAATAGAGCATCCATGGGACCAGACGACATCCAAGGCTGTGTACTACATGAACTACAAAGTGAACTGGCACCTCACCAAAGTGTCACGTTTAATTATAGCTTCACCTCAGGCTTCCTGCCCACTGAGTGGTGCACAGCTACAGTTATCCCACTCCACAAGGGGGGATCCACCTTGGATCCTAGGAACTACTGCCCAATCAGGCTGACTAGCGTGATCTGCAAGGGCATGAAATGTATTATCATTGAACGTATAAACAAAGACAATGGCAACCTTCAAACACTGGACCCCACCCAGTTTGGGTTCATGAAGGGCCGATCTTGTCTCCTGAACCTGATTGACTTCTTCATATCAGTCTCCAGAGCCGTGGACGAGGGTAAGGCAGTCCACACAGCTTATCTGGACCTTGCCAAGGCCTTTGACACCATCCCCCACTCTGGAATCACAGATATACTTCCTAAGCTAGGCATTAATCTCTACATCACTCGATAGGTTGCCAACTGGCTTACTGACAGAACCCACACTGTAAAAGTAGCTGACTCCAAATCCAGCTCCAGACAAGTGGAGTACCTCAGGGTTCAGTCCTGGGATCGCTCTTGTTGGCATATACTTCTCTGAAGTACAGATCAACACTAAGGGACTCTAGCTAACAAAGTTTACAGATGACTGCAAACTTGGAGCCATTATTGAATCCCCAAATGATGTGGATACTCTAGAAAAGGGCCTTACAGAAACAGGTGCTTGGTGCCAGAGCCATGGGCTCAAGCTCAATGCCAGGAAATGTATAGTTATCCCCTTTGGGAAAAAACATGCACCCATGAATTACCACATAGGTGGCAGTACACTAAACACCGAAAGTGTGATAAGAGACTTAGGGACACAGGTGGACAGTGGTCTCACCTTCGATAACCACATCGCCACAACAGTCAGGAAATCCTTCTGTGTGGCACACCTTATCACTAAGGGCTTTTCATCCAGAAAAAAGGAGGTCATTGTCCCACTGTACTCATCCCTCATTAGACGCATTATAGAATACAACGCCTCATTTGGTATGTACCTCTCAAGACATCTACAACAACTGGAAAGGCCACAGAAATACCTCACTAAAAGAATCACAGGCCTAAAGCAGATGCCCTACGCTGACTGCCTTAACAAATTCCAGCTATACTCTGTCACATATTGTCTACTCAGAGGCGATTTCTGCTTAACATACAAGGCCATGTCAAATCGAGAGCTGTTGGACATGCTACACTTAAAGAAATCCCAATCCCTCAGAGCCACACGCTCCAAGGATCTAAACCTTGTCATCACAATAAACAAAACATGCTGGAGGGATAGGTTCCTGACCCAGATACTCCCCCGACTCTGGAAAAGACTGCCACACATATCAAGCAGAGCGCCTCTTTGGCCCTCTTCAAAAGGAACCTTGACGATTGGATGGGAGAAAAGAAATTCACCCCAGGGATCACGTCAGTTGCCCTGCTAGACAGGGGTCCAGGGAAGTAAATAGTGTGGGAAGAAATAGCCAGGAAATTGTTATGGCTAGGCTTGTATAGGCCCTAGGGCCGATAGCCTAGCACCAACCTATGAACCTATAAAACATTTGGTTTTATTTTTGATTCTGCTCCAAAGGGGAGTGATAAAAGAAACTAAATAACACTTTAGTCTCTAAGTATTCTAAAACCCAAGAAGTTACAACAGTTAAAGTGATTTAATTGTGTTATTAATGATGCACTGGAACAAAGCTGTAGTAAGAGTTAAACAAAGTAAGTTTCTTGAATGCAAACTGAAAATAAATAAGGAAGGAGCAGGGCTGAGGACTGTGAAAACAATGAGCTTGACAGGGGATAGTTGCTGTGGAACATAGAGCAGTCAAAAGAGACTTAAGTGATTATCTTACAACCATTCTTGGTGTAGGTGTAAAGCAGAAATGGGGAAAGAAGGCATCTTTCTTTCTTTCTTTGTTTTTTTTTTTTTTCCTTTTAAAAAAATAGTGGGATCCAGTTAAAGTAAACAGGTATTGAGCTGTGGTGAGTGCTATTGAGATAATTTATTTATTTTACCAGAAAGCCCAGCTGGACACAGAACCACTTTTCACTGGATGCCCAGGGAGAGAATCTCCACACACGTAAAGTTAAAGAACAGTACGTTGTTCAATCACAATTTTCACATATTTCGCAAATACAAGACATTCTATGTACATAACAATAATACATAAAATATTGTACATTATGGTATACTAAAGACTTCTGAATGCACTTAATACATAGTACATTGGAGGAGTGTTTTAAGCAGTTTAAGTACAGAATTTTAAGTAGATCATTTGTTACGGCTGTAGTGCAAGTCTGTAATCACTTGTTGCGATAGTAATGCTAGTCGGTAATCACTTGTTACGGCAGTAATGCTAGTCTGTAATCTTATCCTGGAGCATGACAGCAGCATAGCCAAGAGCTAAGGAAGAGTTGTCTTACTCTAGTTTTGAAGTCCCGAGGGTTTTCAGTGAGCCTAATAGGGAATGGGATAGAGTTCTAGGTCTTGGAGACACGGCTAGAATACAGAGCATCCCCAGCTACACTGCTGGACTTTTGAGAGTTGCCAGTTGGGGGTATACCTTTGCAGCAAACACATTAGGGCAGGGCACCTTTCAGGATGATGCAACATACTGTGTGCTAATTGTAGTTAACATTGAGGTACTGGGGCAACTCTAGCCAGTTGAGGTGTTTAAGGACAACGCAGTGATGAAAATTATAAGCTCTACTGGATGCAAATTTGGCTCTTATTGTAGCACTGCTCAAGTTTGCACTTCTGTATGGCCTAGACTTTTGTGAAAACTGTTGAAGCATACAGGATTGCAAGGAAAAGAAGGGAGCTGTCCTGCTACTTGCACCAAAACAGTTTAAATTATAGACTGCAAAAGAAGAATGTGCTGTGCATGTGTAAAAACATGGTCAATGGACGCACTGCAGACCTTACCTAAAAGAATGAGTGCAAATGCACATCATATAAATGCATTAAAAAACACAATGCAATGCACAAAAGTGAAAACAAAACAAACAAATGCCACTACTGCTGTTAATGTATGCTCAAAGCACACAATATAAAATACATTGAGAACACACATGCAGAATAATGTTCAAAAGGAGGAGGAATGGGGTTTAAGGGAAGGTACAAATTGACTCATTTATGTAATATTGGAGTGATAATAGTTGTAAAGAAAGAAAACTTGACGTATAATGTATGTAAATGGAAAGAATTTTAATAGGGGTTGTTTCCTTTTCTATTAATGTGCATTTACCTATGTCTTAAGTGATAATTTAATAAAGAAAGGATGTACTCAGTCCAGAAAAACTGTATACAGCTTGCCTGTTATTTCAGGAGTGTTTTTTAAAATGCTGTCCATTTGGGTATTTTTTTTTCCATACCAAGATGAGTATGTTCAGCATATTGTACCATCAGGTGTATAACAATCATATTGTTCTTCCAGTCCAAATCTTGTTAATAATGTGTGTTTATTTATGTACTTTTTTCATAGGAAAAACTGAAAATGACACTCTCAGCTCTAGAATCCAGAGTTCAGGCCCTTAAACGTTTACAAAAGAAGGAGGAGAAGGAGCTTGCAGACATACGTGTAAGTAACCAGCGACAAAGGCAGGGGGACAAGTGATGCGCCTTACACGTCTGTATTGTATTAATCTCAAACTAATTCTGTATTGTCCATATTTTACCTGTTATTGGTTAGTAATGTTTCTGAGAATCTGTTGGGCATATAATATATTCTTATAACATACTGGAAGTGATGAGGAAAGTGGAACTGTTGTGAAACCTTTTTGGAATTGGAAAGTTATACTCCGTATAAATCAGGCAGGTACTCAAGATGCATTACTCTGTGCTGATGTAATCTTTTTTTATACATATGCTACACCTGTGTGAACTGTCTAAACAAAGATTTTCTTAGTCATTTAAGCACACTGTGAAAGCCTTACTGAATGTCTGTGTGCACATATGTGCGCGTGCATGTACACACGTCTTTTGAGGATCCTCTAAAACTATTATAGTTGCATTAAGGAACTGCAGTAGAGTCTTTAAGCCTTAGATTCCTTACAAATTAACACCCTGACCTCTTTCTGATTCATTAAATCCAGCATTGATAGAGTCGGCAAAAGCTGTTTGAGTTTTGAATATAAGTGGTCATTATAAAAGTTTGGATCTGCCTGTCTAAAATAAGAGCATCACATCAGCCCAGGTGACTTAGACAAACAGTAACTGCATCTACAGTCTGTTCTCCAGCCTCAAGCAAAAATAAAGCAATTTGCCATATAAGGTCTATTCCCTAAATGCAGACACCCACATGGACTCATTTTGTTTCACAGGTACATATAACCCAGAGTTGTATCCCCACACAAGCTGTTCAGTACCCACATATGTATATACAGCAACAGCATGGTGGCTCTATGATAAAGGCTTCTGCTTTACAACTTCATGGTCTGGGGTTTAATCCTGATCTTTGGTTAAAGTCTGGATGGAGTTTCCATGTTCACTCTACATGTGCATAGATTTTGTACAGGTATGCCAAGTTCTTCCCCACCTCTCAAACGCATGCTGGTTGATTGCATGCATAACCCTTTCTGAATGTGAATATATACATTATATTTAGTCATGCCCATGTGGCCTACCTGATGATAGAAAAGGGTCTAAGAAGGACCTTAGCCAGCTAACAAATGAACTGGACATTCTGCACAACAAATGTATGTACCCTAAAACCATACACTCACACATTCCATAATATATCACAGATGAGTGTACACTAAAGCCATACACTCACACATTCCATAACCTATTACAAACGTTTGTACCCCAAAGCCATACACTCCCACATTACATAGCATATTTTAGATGTACAGTAGATATAAAATGTGTACACACCCCTGTTAAAATGCCAGGTTTTTGTGATATAAAAAATGAGACCACAATAAATAATTTCAAAACTTTTCTCACCTTTAATGAGACCTATAACCTGTACAATTCAATTGAAAAAAAAATCTGTTAGGGGAAAAAAATAAAAAATAAAAAAACATACAATAAGCTGGTTGCATACGTGTGCACACCCTTAAACCAATATTTTGTTGAAGCACCTTTTGCTTTAATTACAGCATTCGGTCTTCTTGGGTACACACCTGCCATCAAGAATCTGATTAACCCCAAATAAAGTTCAGCTGTCCTAGTAGGATTTCCCTGACATTTACTCAGTTGCCTGCTACAGCAAAAGCCATAGTTCCCAGAGAGCTTAATAAAGCATCAAAAGGGATCTCATTGTTGAAAGGTATCAGTCAGGAGAAGGGTACAAAAAAATTTCCACAGCATTGGATATACCATGGAACACAGTGAAGACAGTCATCATAAAGTGGAGAAAATATGGAACAGCAGTGATATTGCAAAGAACTGGACGTCCCTCCAAAATTGATGAAAAGACAAGACAAAACCTGGTCAGAGAGCCTGCCAAGAGACCTGCAGCAACACTGAAGGAGCTGCAGGAGCGTCTGGCAAGTACTGGTTGTGTATTACATGTGACAACAATCACTCGTATTCTCCATGTGTCTGGCCTATGGGGTAGGGTTGCAAGACGGAAGCCTTTTCTTACACAAAAAAACATCCAGGCCTGGCTAAAATTTGCAAAGCAGTACATCAAGTCTCCCAAAAGCATGTGGGAAAATCTGTTATGGTCTGATGAGACCAAGGTTGAATTTTTTGGCCAAAATTCCAAAAGATACTGTGATGCCCGTGCACTGACCCAATAATCAAGGAGCCTTAATCCTCACCACTAACGCCAGTGAGGGGCGTCCATATTGGGAAGGATAACAAATACACACACAGTAAAGTAAAGAAGACACCGAGATCACAGTCAGTCTATGGCTGGTTTCGCCCTTTCTCTTCAGATCCCCAATAAGACTCCCCACTGGCACAGCTATAGAGTGGAGTCCTTAGCCAGGGTTCCAAGCCAAGTCCTCCCAGCGCTCACTCTGTCAAACCAGAACCCCTATTTATCAGCCTTCAATAAGGTCCTTCCCAAAGGATGTCCAATTTATACTGTGCAATATTATTATCCAAATAGTAAGAAGACTAACAGCAAGGCTTATTGGAGTGGCTTTGTACAGTATCACCAAATACATGCAAGTACTCTAGAGCTTAAATGATCTCTACACAAAACAGCCACAGTTGAAAGGTTTAAAATATTTAATAATAATAAATAAAAACACAAGACCGATCTTCACAATTCAACACAGTGCTAGTCAAGAGTTCAGAGATCACAGGAAAATGCTTAAAATAGTACTGTAGAATAATCTGACATAAATATAGAAAACAGCTAGACTAAACCTATTATTTTCTGTCTGTTTCTAAGCGAAGTCACTGTTCTAAATAAATATCCTACTTACAAGCAGAGCAAAGCAAGTGCTGGTGATGTCAGTTCTGAAGACAAATGCAAAATGCTCTCATTCTGTCTCTCTGAGAAAGTCTTAAAAATAATAGACCACTGCTGACTCGTTTTTAGATTACGTCATTTTTCTCTGGTTCCCAGGCTAACAGAAATTCAGAGTTTTAACATTTCTTTGATCTTGCACATGGCCAAGAAACTACAGCAATAAAAGACATTATATATGTAAAAATCTAGCAATTAACTCTGGTCTCAAAACAATAGAAGGAATTCCTCAGTACAGACATTATGTCTTCGAGCTTTGAGATGCAACAGTCGTACAATGCTTGACTTATCAGCTTTCTTCCAGTAGAGTGCACTGTGGTTACATTTCTGAAGTTCAACATTTAACACAGCTTTCTTACATTTAAGAGGACAAGCCTGTGGATTATATTCATATTTAAAATGACACAGAATTATTTACAAAATTTTATCTAGCTAGGCTGGCAGCCTTCACGTATCCCCCCCCCAGAGAACTCAAGCTAGTTTTTCAAGTGACCCTTGAGAAACGTTGCTTGAGAGGGTTAGGTCTATCTGAGTATACCTTGCCCCATTCCCTGTCTTGAGAGCCCATCTGCATTAGCGTTGCTAACCTCACTGCGGTGCTGCACTGACATATCATATGCTTGCAACCCTAGGCTCCATCTTAGTAACTTGGTATTTTGCTTTCTGGCTCAGTGTAACCATGTTAGGGGATTGTGATCTGTAACTACAGTGGATTTTCTTCCAACAGATAAGGCTGAAGTTTCTACAGTGCCCACACTATGGCTAGACATTCCTTTTCTACAGCTGCATAGCATTCCTCCCTGGGTTGGAGCCTACGACTGATATAAACCACTGCGTGCTCTTCTCCCTCTGAAGAAATCTGGCTAAGTACAGCCTCCACCCCGTGGTTTGAAGCATCTACCTGCACAACAAATGTGTTGCTGTCATCTGGACTGGCTAACACAGGGGGCTCTCCCAAAGCTTTCCTAAGCTCCTGGAATGCCTGCTGACATGCTGGGGTCTACAGTACCTTGCCTGGGCTGTTCTTTCTTGTCAGGTCTGTGAGGGGAGCAGCTATGATACTATAACTGGGGATGAACTTTCTGTAGTACCCTGCTGTCCCTAAGAATGCCCTCATCTGCTTTTTGGTAACAGGTACAGGCCATGCCTGAATGGCTTTCACTTTGGCAGGTTCTGGACTGATCTTACCACTCCCCACTCTATGTCCCAGGTAGGAGACCTCTGCCATACCCACCTGACATTTGCTCGGCTTAATGGTAAACCCTGCCCTCTGTCGTCTGCCCAGCACCCCCTGACATGTTGAAGGTGCTCTTGCCAAGATTGGCTGTAGATGGCAATATCATCTAGGTAAGCAAGGGAAAACCCTCTTGCTCCTGCTAGGATATGATATACCAGTTTCTGGAAAGTCGCTGGGGTATTCTTCATCCCAAAGGGCATCTTTGTGAACTCATACAAGCCAAAAAGAGTCACAAAGGCTGACTTCTCTCTAGCATTGGGAGTCTAGGGCCATGCCAGTAACCCTTGGTAAGATCAATGGATGTAAGATACTTATTCCCACCCAGCTGCTCTAGGGCCTCATCTGTCCTAGTCATGGGGTACGCATCTGACTCTGTGTGACTATTTAATTTCCTGTAGTTCACACAGAACCTGGTGCTGCCATCCTTCTTTGGCACCAGTACCACTGGGGAGGCCCAGGGACTGTTGGACCCATTAATTACCACTAGTTCCAACATTTCCTGTATCTGCTCCCTCAGAGTCTGTTTGACTCTCTCAGGCAGCCTGTAAGGGCCCTGCCTAATAGCCCTTTGGGGTCCTGTATCCACCTGGTGCTGCACCAGGTGGGTTCACCTGGGTTTCCCAGTGAACATGTCCCCAGACTCCTGTAACACTGCTTGGATTTCTTGAACCTGGGTAGGAGATAGCTACTGGGACATTGCTGTCCCTTCCACTGAGGTGTCTGTCCGAGCCTCACTGAGGAGATCAGTCACTAGATCTCCCTTAGACTCCTCCTGCAATCCACTGCAAATACTCAGTCATGGTAAGGTTTCATCATGTTAACATGGTATAATTTGTGGCCCTGCCTTCTACCAGGTAGTTAATATCACTGACCTTGCTTACCAACTTGTAGGGTCCCTCCCAGGCTGCTTGCAGCTTGTTGTGTCTAACAGGAATGAGGACCATAACCTGCTGCCCTGCAGCATACTCTCTAGCTCGAGCATTCCTGTCATACCAGACCTTTTTCTGTTGTTGGGCATTTGCCAGGTTTTCCTGGGCCAAGTCCATGAGTTCCCTGAGCCTTGTCCTGAGGTTTAGGACATATGCCGTAACAGGCTCCTTGTGGGATTTACACTCACCTTCCCACTCATCACAAATTAAATCTAGAGGCCCTCTCATCCTATGCCCATACAGCAACTCAAATGGTGAAAACCCTATGGATTCCTGGGGAACCTCTCTGTTAAGTAAACAACAGATGAGGCAAATGTTTGTCCCACTCTCTCCTAAACTGGTCTGCAAATGCTCGTAGCATGGACTTGATTGTAGAGTTTAACCTCTCAACAAGACCATTAGTTTGGGGATGGTAGGGGGTGGTCTTCAGGTGCTTCACCCCACAGTACTTCCACAGATAAGCCAGCAGTTCCGACATGAAATTGGCACCTCTGTCAGTCAGTATTTCTTTTGGAAAACCTACCCTTCTGAAAATTCCTAACAAAGCATTTGCCACCTTTTCTGCCTCAATGGAGGACAAAGCCGCTGCATCAGGGTATATTGTAGCCTAATCTACTACCACTAGGATATACTTTTTCCCTGCAGAACTTGAGGCGCTCAGAGGCCCCACAATATCCATAGCTACCCTCAGAAATGGCTCCTCAATCACAGGCAAAGGAATCAAAGGAGCTCTCACCTTTTGGCACTGCTCACAGGTCCTGCAGGGTCCTGTTACATTTCTGGAAATTCCAGGCCAATAGAAGTTCTGCATAATATGTCTCTCTGTACGTTTTATACCCATATGACCTGCTAATGGAATATCATGGGATATGGCTAGAAACACCAGACGGTAGGCTCTAGGCACTACCAACTGCTGTACCTTCTCACCTTGTAACCCTCCCTCAGGGATCCACTCTCTGTACAGTAACCCTTTATCCCAGTATACAGATTCCCCCTTCCCTTGAGAATCAGGTGCCTCCCTAGCTACCAGCCTCAGGCCTTGCAATGTAGGGTCTGAGAGCTGAGCCTGTCTCAACTCTCTCTTTGTAACCCCTCCCAGCTCCCCTTCCACAGGAAGTCTCGCATCCTCTGACAGCGGTGCCTTACTGTCAGCCTGGGTGCTACTACTCACCTCTACCTTTGCAGTCACTCTGTCCAAGGAACATCAGTACCCACAAGCAGCTGTGGCTCACTTTCAGTCTCACTGCTACACAGTAGTTCCCTCCCTGAAATAACCACCTCACCAGTCCTGGCTGCAAGTATGCGGTCTCTCTGGGTCTCCTGCAGGCTACCAGACCCACATGCTTGTCTCCTAGCCTGACTGCATGTAACTGCATAAGCACATGGTACTGCCTCATCCAAATCCTTCCATATCAGGATATCTGCAAGATGGCAGTTTGGTACCCCTGTTGCCTCAAGACAACCTACTGTTGGCATTTTGTCTTTCCCACTTATTGGCTGTCTCACCTTTTGTTCCCCACCTTGCCTCCATGGACATCTGTATGCTACATGGCAGCACTGGTTGCATTCAAAACCTTTAACCTTAGATCCTGGATGTGTGCATGGACTAGTGTCTTCCCCTGTTACTGACAGATTCTGTTGGAGCAGTCTGGGCTGCCCAACATGGGTTCCTTTAGACCCATGAGCAGTACTGGGGGTCCCTTTCTTGTGCAGGGATGCCCTGCTTGCTAAGTATAGGTCTCCCTTCTTCCCCAACTCATCTGAAGTAGCACATTGTCTATCAGCTAACCAGATCTTCATGTCCTCAGGCAAAGTGCTAAGAGCTTGTCCCCGCACCAAAAGGTCTGCCAGCCCTTCAAAAGTGGTGACCTGACATCCACTGACCCACCTATGAACATAAGTGCGCGGTTCAGCAATATATTCAAACACACTTTCATCTGCATTGCATGTAAGCTCACAAAACTTTTTCTTATAAGTTTCAGGTGTTAGCTTTAAAAATTCTAACAAACAAATCTTTACAGCATTATAGTTAAAACAGTCAATATCAGATAATTTGGAAAGTACATTTACAGCTTTACCATGGAGTAAGGGGATCAGGAACCGTACCCAGAGCCTTTGGTCAACATCATACTGTTTACATACCCTCTCAAACATATGAATGAAACTATCAAAATTATCCCCCTCTGTAAACTGCAAAATAAATTTACTGACCTGTTGTGCTTCTGGGGTTTGGTTACTCCCTTCCCCATTACCTCCATGACTCTGGTGAAGAGTCAGCATCTCCTTTTCGTGCTGCCTCTCATTCTCCTCAGCTTCCAGGCGTAACAGTTTCTCATTCTACTCAGCTTGTAGACATCTCAGTCTCTCTGCTGCTTCTGTTTCCAAATGCCTGGCATCCAACTCGTCTCTTTAGCTCCAGATGGATTTTTAACTCCTCTGCAGAAAAGCTGAGCTGTCCATTCTCTGAGTGTAGTACATTTCCACAGACAGCCTGATCGCTGTCCTCATTGCTGTTTTCTGACGCAGCTGTGACCAAAGCTGCAGTCATGTCTGCCTTAGTCAGGTTTCCGTGCACCCATCCCTTAACCTGGCACATCTCAGCCAACTGCTTCCTTGTCAGCTTGCCATACTCCTGTGCTGACATGCTTGCCTGCTCTCCTTGGCTAATTAATCTAACAAAAGAAATAAAACAATTATGATCTGAACTCTGAATATTCATTGCATGGCTAATTTAGAGTACAAAAACATCTTCAGTGATCACTGTACACAAGCTACAGGAATTCACTATCCACACCACTACAAGCCAATTGCCAACCAATTAATATGTGGTGTGGATATCTCACCACTGCCAACCAATTAATATGAAATATGGATATCCCACCACTGCCAACCAGTTAATATGTGAGTCCCTTGCACTGGCCCAGTAATCAAGGAGCCTCGGTCCTTACCACTAACACCAGTCAGGGGTGTCTACATTGGGAAGGATAACAAATGCACACACACACAGTAAAGTACAATTTCCCTTAAGAGCACACAGAGATCACAGTCAGTCTGGGGCTGGTTTCTCCCTTTCTCTCCAGATCCCCAATAAGACTCCCCACTGGCACAAGTATAGAGTGGAGTCCTTAGCCAGGGTTCCAAGCCAAGTCCTCCCAGCACTCTCTCTGTCCAACCAGTGCTTCATGTCTCTGTCCAAGTAACTGACACACACACACACACACACACACACACACACACACACACACACACACACACACACACTTTGAGTTATGATTTATATACAACCACACAGACACTCCTGGAGAAGGCTGGCACAGGTTCACTAGCTGTGCCCCTTCTGTCCAGGCTATAAGGTAGTAATCCATTGCCACCACAACCCCTGTTTATCAGCTGCCAATAAGGCCCTTCCTAAAGGGTGTCCATTTTATACTGTTCAATATTATTATCCAAATAGTAAGTGGATGAGCTGCAAGTCTTATTGGAGTGGCTTTGTACAGTATCACCAAATACATACAAGTACTCCTAGAGCTTAAATTATCTCTACACAAAACAGCCACAGTTGAAATGTTTAAAAATATTTAATAATAATTAATAAAAACACAAGACAAATCTTAATTCAAGAGTTCAGAGATCTCAGGAAAATCCTTATAATAATACTGTACAATAGTCTGACATAAATATAGAAAACAGCTACACTAAACTTACTATTTTCTATCTATTTCTAAGAGAAGTCACTGTTCTAAATAAATATCCTACTTACAAGCAGAGCAAAGCAAGTGCTGGTGATGTTGTCAGTTCTGAAGACAAATGTAAAATGTTCTCATACTCTCTCTCTCTCTCTCTCTCTCTCTCTCTCTCTCTCTGAGAAAGTCTTAAAAATAATAGACCACTGCTGACTCATTTTAAATTGCATCATTCTTCTCTGGTTCCCAGGCTAACAGAAACTCATAGTTTTAACTTTTCTTTGATCTTGCACCTGGCCTGGAAGCTTCAGCAATAAAAGGCATTATATATGTAAAATCTAGCAATTAACTCTGGTCTCAAAACAATAGAAGGAATTCCTCAGTCCAAACATTATGTCTCTGAGCCTTGAGATCAAACAGTTCCACAGTGCTTGACTTATCAGCTTTCTGCCAGCAGAGTGCACTGTGGTTACATTTTTGAATTTCAACATTTAACACAGTTTTCTTACATTTAAGAGGACAAGCCTGTGGATTATATTCGTATTTCTAGCTAGGCTGGCAGCCTTCATATATCTTCACCGGTATGTTTGGCGCAAAAACTACACTTTGCATCACCAAAAAATACCATCCCCACCGTGAAGCATGGTGGTGGCAGTATCATGCTTTGGGGTTGCTTTTCTTCAGCAGGAACTGGGGCTTTAGTCAAAGTGGAGGGAATTATGAACAGTACCAAATGCCAGTCACGTTTGGCCCAAAACCTTCAGGCATCTGCTAGAAAGATGAAGAGGAATTTCACCTTTCAACACCCCTTATCAGAGCCTGAAGATTCTTTCCCTCCAGTGGGTGGAAGGGCAAGTGCTCGTAAACACTGTTTTTAGCTAAGTTTCTGGTGTCATTCTAAGGGGATCCAGTATCTGTCTACCTGGGACGACATGATCGGCAATCCTCGATGCTTTGCCAGAGACAGCCTGCATCTGTCACCCCTGGGATTCCAGCTACTGACTAAGGCATTTGCCAGTTAGAAAGACCAAAATTCCACCATAACTTCTACAAACAAATGCAATCTGTGGGTCATGTTGCTCAATGTTAGAAGTCTAAATCTCAAGATGCACTCGTTCAAAGCTCTCCTCAAAATGGAGACTGTCGACATCTGTGCTATAACAGAGACCTGGTTTAAAGAGGCAGAAAGCACCCCTGCATTCCCAGGCTACAACTCATTACATACCTTTCGGCCCCAGAATATGGCCAGAAGCTCCAATGGCAGTGGTGTCTCCATATACATAAAGGATACACACACCTCCAGGCTGGTAGCCCAGCATAATGCATCCGAGATGCTTCAGGTACAATTAACACTGGGCAAAATGCGGATGCAAGTCATAGCCTGCTACAGAACCCCAACCATGTCCCTTGAGTCTCACTCTAACTTCCTAAGCACCTTGGAATCTATCAAGGTCCAGCCCAATACTCTCATACTGGGTGACTTTAACTACCCTTCCATCAACTGGTAAAACTATTCTATTACTAATGTACAGATCCAACACTTCCTGGAATTTATCAATTCCAATGCCTTGGGCTCATTCTGACCCCCCCCCCCCCACTAGAGGAAGCAACATTCTCAACCTGGTTGTCACCAACATGGGAGACCATTGCTCCACACCTATAGTCACCACCTCCCTGGTTAAATCCGACCACAAACTGATCACCATGGAAATCTCCATCTCACCCCCCCCCCCCCCTGCTAAGGTGACCACCCTGAAAAACTTCTCCAAAGTTGACTCTGGGATCCTAAAAACAGAGGTGGCAAACATCTTGGCACCCATGCCAATGGAAAACAGCTGCATGACTGCCTGATCTTACAACAATGCACTGTACAAGCGTACACAAATGCATGGATCTTGCCATACCAAATAGAACCAAGACGCTCTCCTCCAGAAAAAGGAAGCCAATCTGGTGGTCCCAAGCCATCAATAAACTCTACAACAGAAGGAAGAAGCTGTTGCAGAAAAAAATGAAGTCACAAGACTGGAAAAACTCCCTTACAAGACTCAACAAAAATTTGAGATCCCTTATCAAATCCTCTAAAGCCAGCTATGAAGACAGAATTGTGGCTGACACGAAAAACAACCACAAAGACCCAGATTTGCCCAGAGTTATTGCACAATGGAACCTCCTATACTGACTCTACAAATATAGCCAACATTTTAGTTGACAGATTCAGTGCCATCTTTACCCCTCTCCCCAAGGCCCAGTCACAATACCAGAGAAAAGCCTGGTACCCACCATTTCTGCATCACAGGTAAAAGCTGCATTGTCCAAAGCCAAGAATACAGCATCCATGGGACCAGATAATATCCCTGGCTGGGTCCTACATGAACTACAAAATGAACTGGCACCACACCTGTGTGCCCTGTTCAGTCACAGCCTTACCTCAGGTTTTGTCCCTAATGAATGGCACTCTGCTGCAGTCATCCCTCTCCACAAAGGGGGAGCAAGTACAGACCCTGGGAACTACTGCCCCATTAGCCTGACGAGTCTGGTATGCAAAGCTATGGAGCGCATCATCATGGACCTGCTCAACAAAGACATAGGCAATCTCCAAACTCTTGATCCCACACAGTTTGACTTCATCAAGGGGAGATCTTGCCTGCTAAACCTGGTTGACTTCTTTGAGACAGTCACCAAGGCTGTGGATGAGGGTAAGGCAGTGCATACAGCCTACCTCGACCTGGCCAAGACCTTTGATACCATTCCCCACTCAGGTATCATTGACAAACTCCCCAAACTAGGCATCAATCCATATATAACTAGGTTGGTTGCAAACTGGCTCACAGACAGGACTCACAGAGTGAAAGTTGCGGACTCCAAGTCAGACAGTTGACCAGTCACAAGTGGAGTCCCTCAGGGCTTGGTCCTGGGCCCCCTCCTGTTTGACATCTACTTCTCAGAAGTCCAAGGCAACATGGAGGGAGTCTGGCTGGCCAAGTTCGCTGATGACTGCAAGCTAGGAGTCATTATCAACTCCCCAAGTGATGCAGATATCCTGCAAAAGGGCCTCTCTGAGACCAGTGACTGGTGTTGGAACCATGGCCTTAAGCTCAATGCCAAAAAATGTGTTATCATTCCCTTTGGAAAAAACTCAGCCCCCTCGAATTACCACATCAATGGTAGCCCACTAAACACTGAAGGGGCCATAAGAGATCTGGGCACCCAGGTCGACAGCCACCTCACCTTCGACCATCATGTTGCCACTGTGGTCAGAAAGTCCTTCTATGTGGCACATCTTATAACCAAAGGGTTCGCATCCAGAAAGAAAGAGGTCATCATCCCTCTCTACTCATCCCTCATTAGACCAATCATTGAATATAACGCCCCGTTTGGCATGTACCTGACCCCAGACCATTACAACAGCTGGAGAGGCCACAAAGGTACCTCACAAAAAGGATCTTAGACCTTAAACACATGTCCTACATGGACAGACTCAAGAAACCTCAGCTGTTCTCCGTCTCTTATCTACTCAGAGGTGATCTTTGCTTGATGTACAAAACCATGTCCGAGCCAGCCCTACTTGAAATGCTGCACCTAAAGAAATCCCAATCCCCCCACGCCACACACTCCAGAGACCATAACCTCACTACCACAATCAACAGAACATGCTGGAGGGACAGGTTCGTCTCCCAAAGACTGCCCAATCTCTGGAATAAACTTCCCATCCGTGTCAAGCAGAGCACTTCACTTGCCCTTTCAAGAGAAATCTTGACAAGTGGATGGATAATAGAAAGTTCACCCCAGGGATCACTCTAGTTGCCCTACTGGATAGAGGCACTGTGAACAAACATCGGGTGGCACAGTATCGGGGAAAATTTATTTTTGGGCTAGGCTTGTAAGGGCTCCAGGGCCAGTAGCTTAGTACACAACTATGAACACGACAATGACCACAAGCGTACATCCAAATCAACAAAAGAATGGCTTCACCAGAATAAAATTAAAGTTTTGGAATGACCCAGCCAGAGCCCAGACCTAAATCCAATAGAAAATCTGTGGGGTGACCTGAAGCTGTGCACAAGAGATGCCCTCGCAATCTGACAGATTTGGAGCACTTTTGCAAGGAAGAGTGGGCAAATATCCACGTCAAGATGTGCCATGCTGATAACACCATTCAGTCTTCTTGGGTAGGAGTCTAATTAAATCAAAAGGTGCTTCAACAAAGTATTAGTTTAAGGGTGTGCAAACTTTGCAACAAGCTTATTGTACGTTTTTTATTTTTTATATTTTTTCCCTTAACAGATTTGTTTGTTTTTCAATTGAATTGTACATCATGTTACAGGTCACATTAAAGGTGGGAAAAGTTTTGAAATTATTTATTGTCGTCTCATTTTTTTATATCACAAAAACCTGGCATTTTAACAGGGGTGTGTACACTTTTTATATCCACTGTATGTACCCTAAAGCCACACACCTGCATGTATTATCCCAAAGTGTCCCACTAGGGCTAGCTATATGGAAAGCAAGCAGAACTGTAAAAGGCAGAGGACCCACAAGAGTGTTACAGTATTGAGTGTTCCCATCTAGATTGCCAGATTCCAGAGTAAACAGCAGTTCTAATAGAGAGAAGTGATATCTTTCAGGAATGTGCCTAGAGTCCTGGGAAGGTTTGTAGAAGTTGGGAGAGCTCATAGGATTTTCAGTAAAACCATGAAGCCCCACCTCTTAACTGTTACCCCATAACTGTGTTTGGCTCATGTACTCACAATCTGACTTTTTCGATCACAGATGCATTTGAATTTTAAGGAAGCAGTAGGCGTATCAATTACTGAGGTCTTCATCTCACTGCATGCCCTATTAAGAATCTGAATGATTACCTACACAAAGTGCTACATAACATTTTGTTTTGCCTATACCTGTAGGAAAAATTGTCAATACAGTTCTGATGGGGTGCTGTTAATTATAGACTTCAGTACCCTTGGAGGTTCAGTGATGCCTACCACGGGCTTTGCATGCATGTACAGATTATCATACTATACAAATGAGCTTTATTATATCATCCCCGCCTCTTTTCCTAAAAATACAATATCCTGCATCACAGGAAAAGCTGATGTAGACAATGTAGCCCCCCGCTGCACTAGTGTAATGCTAGCTTAACAACAGTGGGTTTCACACATTCTCCCCCACTGAAGAGTTAATAGTCTTCCTAGTAGGATTAATTCCAGTTTGTCCTCCTTCTAGAAGTAGTGTGTGTTTCCCAATATGTGTCCCGTTAGTGTTTTTAACAGGAGGCCAACTGACTTCATAACAATTAATAGGTAAAGGCCCAAAAACGAAGGTGGGAAGGCTGTCTTCTCCCTTTTTCACATGGTCTACCTCCCTTTCCAGCAATAATTATCAGAATGTGCAGCAAACACATTGCAGTGACTTCTGCTGTATGTGTTCAGCCATCTTTGTACTTTGTTTCATCTCTCCTACTCCCCCAGAGTTTGTTTCAAGTTATGTAATCCATCTTTGCTTACCAGCCTTACTGGCAGTTCCTGTCTTGTCACAGACAAATGCTCTTTCTCTGTGCCTGTTTGCTTGCCTGCAAAGCACATGGACAAAAATAATACTGTAATGTATAGGTATACATTGTTTATGCTTCTCTCTCTTGTTTTACAGAGGGATACCCGCAGTTTAAAACAATACGTCACACAAGAATTTGTGAAACTGCACCAGTTTCTCAATGTCAAGGAACAACAACTACTCCAACAACTCAGGAATAAAGAAGCAAAGATTCAGAAAGAAATGGAATTAAATCTTGGATGCATTAGAAGTGATGTAGTTGCTACCAGCAGTTTGGTGCCTGATAACCTGGAGCCTATGAATAAAGAAGCAGAGATTCAGGAAGAGACTGAAAAACATCTTGAAGAAATTAAACGTGATAATTTGATTAGCCAAAATTCTGTGTATTATGCTAAAGCAGTGCTCAAGAAAGAAGCAGAGAGTGTGGAAGAGAGGGAGCAAAATCTTGACCGTATTAAAACTGATTTTACTGTCATCCAAACAATAGCATCTGATGGGAATTTGGATGTAAAGAAAGAAGTGACACTCCTGGAAGAGATGACAGAAACTCCTGAAGGCATTAAACATAACATTGTTCTCACTCAGGGGTCACTGCCTCATATCAACTTGGAACTTAAGAAAGAAGACGCCAAAGAAAACATTGAATACTTTAGAAATTACAGTGTGATCAAAACGGAAGAGGTATCTGAAACGCACTTGGAACGCAAGAAAGAAGAAGAGATTCCAAGAGAGAGGAAAGACGATGTTGACTGTATTAAAAATAATGTTATGGAAGCCCAGAACATACTTTGTTATGCTAATGCAGTAATCAAGGAAGAAGAAGTCGAGATTCCAGAAGAGATGGCAAGAAATACTGACTGCACAAAAAATGACATTACGCCCACACAGGAGACGGTGCCTAATGTCAAATTGGAGCTTGACGATCTGGATTCCAGTGGATTTCTGACAGTAAGTTTGTTTCAAATTTTTCCATTTGTATGACTTCTGTTTGGAGAGTGGACTATTAGAGTTGCAATTGACAAGAAAAGAACTTTAAGATTAGAATTGAAGCATGTGCTCATTTTAATTCCTTAAGCACTTTTTTTGTTTAGTTTTTACTTTGTAAAAATCAGGCTATATTGTACATCTGCACGTGTAGTGAGAAAAAAATGAGTGTGATGCAAGTCTAAAATCAAAGTAATAAGAATTGCCAAATGTAGACTGTACTTGCCAAGTAAATGTTATGTTAATGGTGCTCTGAAGTCTGTGTTTGAGAACAGTAGATTAAACACAGGGTGAGATTTTATTTACATTTATCTGTTGATTAGGTGGATGAAATTACCCCAATACCATTCTCTGTATGACCGAAGCTGATAACACAAAGACAAGTACAGAAAAAACATTGAATAAACATGGAGCAGTAGTATTTATTTACATTTGCTTACTGGGAAAGTGCAATGCTCTTTTGCAAAGGAGATCCGGGGGACAAAAGCTCCTTTATACTGACATCATGGACATCATTTGCATTGCTTGATCATTTAGTAAGTTTTATTTGTGAGCAACAGTTCCATTATTCAGACATCCTTGACACTGGTTACATCAGATACAAACATTTCTGATTAAAAATAGTTGCATGGCTTGAATATGAATATTTTTTTAAATACAGGGGAGTATATTCAGTGCAGTATCATCAGTATATGTAGATTGTCCAATTTTACATAAAAAAATAGTTGTTACTATAAAGACTTGTTCAAAATCTAGGACCTAGTAAGCTAAGATAAAGAGTCAGGGCAGCTTAAGGAACGGGAGGAGGCACAAGAAAGATAAAGAAGAAGTGATGACAGAGGAGGGTATAGTTGTGATAACGGTACATTACGTTTTGTGCAGCAGGGACTTGGTGCACAAATGCATGTAGCTGTATTAGTTCCAGTTTAACCAGGGAAGGTACAGGTGTAGAACCATTTATCTGTCAAATGTTGCTTCAGTTGGAATTTAAAGTCTTTTAGGTTTGCAGAGTATCCTTAAGTGGAGTGGGAATGTATTCCATCTGTTAGCAATGCGGTGCAATTGCAGGGAGTATCATTGTTTGGTTTAGTTGTAGAGAGAAATGACTTGTTAGTGGAGGATAGAGGTCTCTTACTAGTATAATGTTGAATGATGGTGTGAAGACATTAGAATTTTTCAGGGTTGTGCATTAGTTTGAAGATTGTAAAAAAATTGTGAGTACAGCTGAGAATTATTTAGTTTGAGCCAGTGTAGTTGTTTTAGAGACTGGCAGTGATGTGATCTGTATGGTAGATTGGTTGCAGATTTGGCTTCTTTATTGTAGCATTGTTCTGACTGCGGTGGTGGTGCTGCGGTAGCGTTGTCACCTCACAGTTAAACGTTGCAAGTTCGATTCTCAGTTAGAGCATCTTCTGTGTGTCTACATGCGTGAATGGGTGTTCCTTCGTTGAAGGTTGTGCGTTAGGCCCGGCAAGCCATCACGTAAAAATCTACTGCCAATCATTAGCGGACCGGAGTTCCGCTGTGGTGACCCCTGACCGGGAAAAGCCGAAAGACAGTGTATTGTAGCATTGTTCTAGCTTGGCTGATAGAGGAGTTGAGATTGGTTAGGATAAGACAGGCATATAACAGGGTAGGATAAGCAGTGGAAAAGAAGTGGCCGTGTTTTGTCTAGGAGAGCCAGTAAGGTATTTACACTATAGAGTTAGTCTAGCTTTTGGTGTGTCTTAGCTATAGTTTGTTGAGGGTGAAGATCAAAGTTCAGATGGCCGTCTATAATAACACCTATTAGTTTGGCTTGGGATATCAGTTCTATATGGGTCTTGTTGGATGACAGTATGTTAAAGTTTTTCAGGAGAGAGAGAGTTGTCAACCATACTGCTTTGGCAGTACACTTGATTTCTTTAGCCTTCTGCTCTGCCATACATCTTTTTTCTACAGCTTAGTAAACATCGCTCCTCAAACACAATTGAACTGACAAGATCAGTTTCTGGTCAGCTGATCCTGACAGTCCAGTTGTGTTCTTGGAACCACGCTGCCAAGTCTCAGTTGGCAGTTACAGGCAGCATGAGAAAAAGTCATAAAGTCCCTTTTAGAAGAAAAATCTATTTGCAGATATGTGTTCATAGGTAGGTACTAGGCTATCGGCCCACGGGGCCTACATAAGCCTAGCCAGCAAGGTTCCATGGCTTACGCCACCCAAGAAAGTTATTTTCCTGTGCCACTGTCGAGCAGAGACACAGAAGTGATCCCCGGGGTGTATTTCCTATTTCCCATCCACTCATCAAGATTTTTCTTGAAGAGTGCTCATGAAGAACTTTACTTGACATAGATGGGTAGCTTGTTCCAGCGTATTAACTGCCAAGATTGCATATTTTGAGTGTGCTTATATTGTACTCGGGTAATTAGTCTGCTTTTTGGGATAAGAGACTTTCAGTATTTTGTAATATGAAGCATTTATTCTTTGAAGGGCTGCCACCACCTGCTTAAATTCTGAGAAAGTACTTTAACAGACATTAAACCTTTTATCACTTGAAGCTTGATTGATGGTTGGGTAGTATATAACCACAATCAACACTTCTCAACTGTCCAGTATTTGCCTGAAATTTGAAAATATCGCATTCAGGCATGAAATTCTGAGTAGCCACTTTTAAATTAAATTACATTTTAATTCCTTTGCCTCTTGACACCAATTACATCCTTATCTTGCACCTGCATCACTGACATTGGTGACATCATCAGTGCTGCATCACTGACATTGGTGACATCATCAGTGCTGCATCACTGACATTGGTGACATCATCAGTGCTGCATCAGTGACATTGGTGACATCATCAGTGTTGCATCACTGACATTGGTGACATCATCAGTACTGCATCACTGACATTGGTGACATCTTCAGTGCTGCATCACTGACATTGGTGACAACATCAGTGCTGCATCACTGACATTGGTGACATCATTAGTACTGCATCACTCACGCTGGTGACATCACCAGCGCTGCAATCTTGCTTGTATATTAGAGGAGTTCTCCAGCTCCAAATCAGACTCCTTGGGAACTGTAATCACAACTGCATTTCTCCTGACTAATTTAGTCTGTGAACCACAGATCTGTGTTTTCTTGTTTGATTTGTCTGCCATGTCATTGGGTGGGGGTGGGTGGAGACAGTCTTCTCAACCTGCATTGAATAATCAAGATGTTCTTCGTGTTTCACTGTTGCAGTCATCACACTTGGGTTATCTGCTTGCAGGTAGCCCTCAGTCGGCCCGAATACTAGAGACTTAGTATTTCTGCGTCAGTTGATGTCGCTCCAGGACTGACATCAGGTCGTCAGGGGTATAAAAACAGGCAGCCATTACATCAGTCTTTCTTGCCGAGGAGCCCATAGCAGAAGCAGTTCGCATGAGTACCGGTCAGCTGCTACCTGAGTTTTTCGTTTACGAATTGAATCATCCTGAAGTCTTCTAAAGCTAAGTACCCCGTTGGGGATCCTTTTTTCTTGCTCTAACCGATGTCAGAAAAAGTTAACAATTGTCTTGTCCGTGGAAAGCAAGTACCACACTGAGATTTTCATTCTTACTGCGCCACGACATACCTCGCTGTCGGTTTTGTGCCTTGTTCAATGCCCAAACCATTTGTTGTCACTAAATACTTTCGTTATCGATCTCTGTATTCTGAAATGGCTTTGGTAAGTCATCTGACGACTGATATTCTGAAAAAACGTAAGGATAAAGACAGAAACCGCACAGGTCCAAGGCTGCTGACGACACTTCCATTAAGCTAGTCACCAGTCCGCCAGTACTCAGTGTGGCGCTTTCGCAGCCCCTGATGCTGCTTCAGTGGATTCGCAGGTATCTACTGAGACCCGTTCGGAGTCCAGTATGCCACGAGACTCTTCTTCTACTATGGAACCTGCAGATGTTTCTACCTTGGATGGGTCCAGAGCCGCTGAGCAAGCACCGGCTTCTGAGGAAGTACTTCGCACTGCCGATGTAGGACACAAATCAACGACCTCTTTTGTGTCTTCAGTTGTATCTAAAACTATCGAGTCTCTAAGGCCAAGAGTATGCACTACGCCTAGAAAACCGAAGACCCAAGCTCATGCACTTGCTCCCTTGCCACAACATCAAATGCTTAAAATGGCAGAAGACCTTATTATGCTGATTAGGGGAAGCCAGCCTTCCCCTGCTAAGAGAAAAAGAGACCAGTCCCCAGCAGCCTCAACAAACCAAGATTCCAATGACTCTGAGGTGTCTAATTTATGAAGACATGCCCTTATCTGCTTATGAGGATTTAGATGCAGAGGAATCCATTCCTTCTGCCTCTCCTCCAGAGGACTTTTCTTTTGGTGAAACCCTACATACTTTAAGAGAGCATTTCCATTAGTAATGCCAAGACTATCCTCAATCCAAAAAAAGACTCTGAGAATTTCTAGATTTGCCACAACATAGGCCTTTAGCAATACCCCCAGTCCTGGATGTTGTGGATGATGTCTTTATGGAATCCAATTTAACTCCTGATATTTTACCCCCTGCTCCTAGGAAACCAGACAGGTACTACAGAGTACCTGACTCTCACAAATTCCTTTTCAAAAATCCTACTGTTGACCCAGAGGTCATCTCCCAGGGGCCTAAAGGTATCAAAGCAACTACAGCTAAGAATCCCACCCTTTCGGACAGGGATTCCAGAGCTTTGGGCAGATGGGGTAAGAAAGTAATATACCTCTGGAACTCTCGCCATTAGGGTTTTGAATTGTTAGTTTCACATGCTGAAGTACCAACAACATGTTATGGAACTTATTAAGCAAAAAAGATGCACCTTTACAGACTGTGCAGAAAATAAAGAATTGCAAGAGCTTATGCATTCTGCAAGCCAATTCAGCAGGCATACATTACAGTGTGCCTTTGACGCCCTAGAAACATCTTGCAGGGCAGCGGTCAATGGTTCTGTATTGAGAAGGCATGCTTGGCTTAAAGAGCAGACCTTGCCAGACCATGTCAAATCAAAGTTAGTAGACGCTCCTTTGAACAAGGACAATCTGTTTGGCACCAAAGCTAGAGGTGCTTAAAAAGGTGGAAGAAAAAGCTAAATCTATGCAGACAGTCAAAGAATTTTTGCAAGTACAGCCTCCTAGATTCAGTAGGCATCACCCCTCGAAACATTGGTCCTTTCCAGCCCCCTCTAGGCCATCTCAAACTAGACTCAGGGGATGCAGACCCAGACTACAGTCTCAAGGTATGCACAGATCTAAGCAATGGAGTGCCTCCACTTCTAAAGCAGGGAGTGCTAAGCCACCCCCTTACGGAAAGAATTCCCAATGACTTCTCTACTCCACTCCCCACCCCTGCCCAACTGCTGGTGTTCCTAGGAGGAAGACTTGCCCTTCATGCAAAAAAATGGATTTCCATCACCAGAGACCGATGGGTCTTCAACATTGTATCCCAGGGGTACAAATTCTACTTCCATTCACTGCCTACCCCAAAAGGGTTCCCAGACCTCCCTCCAAACCAGCGAGCAGAGGCACAAAACCTAGTTCAATCCATGCTCTCTATAAGGGAGATTCAACCTGTTCCTGCAGAACAGATAGGCCAAGGATTCTATTCCAGACCTTTCCTGGTACCCAGAATAGAGGGCACATGGCACCCAATCCTAGATCTTTCAATTCTCAACACCTTCTTTGTGGTACCAAAATTCAAAATGCTCACCCTGCAGCAGCTTCTACCTATGCTAGCTAAAGATGGCTGGTTAGCCATCCTAGACTTAAAACAAGCCTATCTGCACATCCCTATTAGAGAGTCATTCAGGAAATACCTACGCTTCAGGGCAGGATCTATGCATTATCAGTTCTCTGCACTTCCCTTTGGCTTATCCACTGCTCCCAGAGTATTCACAAAATGCCTGGCCCCAGCTATTGCTTACTGCAGACAGAGAAATATTCAAATTTACCCATACTTGGACAACTGCCTGATTCAGGCAGACAGTCAGGAATTGCTGCTGCAGCACCTGGCATTTCTAAAAAAAAAAAAACCTTCTAACCTCCCTGGGATACACCATCAACGAAAATAAATCAAAACTAGTACCCAGTCAAAAGATTGTATTCCTGGGAGCAAACTTGGACACAGCATCCCAGGTGGCACTCCTCGCTCCAGAAAAACAAGCCTATCTGACAGACTATTTTACTCAAATGGCCACCAGAACCCAGCTATCTGCAAAGAAAATCCTGCAGGCCATAGGGTTCATGGCCTCATGCATCCTACTAATTCCATATGCCAGACTGCATATGAGGAAACTTCAATGGTACTTAAAAAGTCTTTGGTGCTAACATTCTCAGGGCCTGGAAACTGTCATTCCTATCATACCTTGTCTAAGGGCAGAGTTTCTTTGGTGGGCAGCAGCATGCAACCACAACAAGGAACTGCCCTTTACTCAGTCCCAAACCACCCAGACCATAACCACAGATGCATCAGACTATGTCTGGGGGGCACACATGGACAGAAAGTGCATTCAGGGCCACTGGAGCCCAAGTCAAATCCATCTGCACATCAACCAAAAAGAGATGCTAGCTGTGCAGCACGCTCTGACAGCTTTCAGATCTCTAATGTCACCAGGGCACCTGCTAATAAAAACAGACAACACCACAGTTATGTGGCAAATCAACAAGCAGGGGGGAACCCACTCTTACCCACTCTGCAGGCTAGCAATGGCCCTGTGGAACACAGCCTTAGACATGCAGATCGATCTGCTAGCTCAATTCCTGACAGACAAACAAAACTCGCTGGCAGCCAACTTAAGCAAAAATCTCCTAGACCCACTTGAGTGGCAATTAGAGCCCAACACCTTCAACCTTCTGATTCAGAAAAGGTGGACCCCAGAGGTGGATCTCTTTGTCTCCCCCTGCAATCACCAGCTCAGCAAATTCTCCACCAGGACACCTCACAGCAGGGCCTGGAATGTGGATGCCCTATCCTTCCAGTGGGTAAAACTCTCAATCTATGCCTTTTCCCCTCTGCCCCTTCTCCCAAGAGTATTGCTCAAGATAAGACAGGACAGACCAAGGACAATTCTGATTGCCCCAGACTGGCCAAGGTAGCAATGGTACCCACTCCTGTGCACCCTGTCACTGGTGCCACCCTGGCACCTACACCAGAACAAAACCCTGCTCTCTCAGCAGGAGGGACAGATCTTGCATCTGCAACTGCAAACCTTAAATCTTGCAGCCTGGCTTATTCCTTGAAGGCTCCCCCAGTAACCAGACTAAGCAAGCAGGTGATGAACATCATTCTTGAGGCCAGAAGACCCAGTACAAGGAAATTCTATGCTGATAAGTGGAAAATGTACTGCTCCTGGATTCAGTCTAAAGGAAAGGACACAGTAAAGCCCTCCCTGCCTCTAATCCTGGATTACTTAGCAGATCTACTCCACAGAGGCCTATCCTTCTCCTCCATTAAGATCCATGCCTCTGCCATTTTGGCTCATTACAACATTGAGCCGCCACTCTTCTCTCACCCTCTTCTCAAACAGTTCCTGAGAGGGGCAAATAACTTAAGGCCACCAAGAAGAGTACCCACCCCCTGTTTGGGACCTTAACTTTGTACTGGAAAAGCTCATACTAACCCCCTTTGAACCCGCAGCGTCGGCAGAGTTAAAATTCCTCTCTTGGAAAACAGCCTTACTTCTGGCCATCACTTCAGTTAGAAGAGTGTCTGAGCTACAAGCACTTATGACTGTGGAACCCTTCATTATGTTTCATGCTGACAGGGTTTCCCTCAGGACTATAACCCTTCCTTTATGCCTAAAGTGGTGTCCAGTGTGGTTCTCAACCAATCTATCCATTTGTCGACCTTCTTCCCTAATCCCCAAAATAAAGGGGAAAGGATCCTGCACTCCTTGGGCATGCACAGACAGCTCTGATTCTACCTGGATAGGACTAAGCTCTTCAGGAAATCTAACCAGTTACTAGTCAGCTTTGCACCAGGGTCAGAGGGCAAGGCCATTTCAAAGCAAACAATTTCTAAATGGATAGCATACTAGCCAGCCCCAGCACTTCTTGACTGCCTCCACCCTTCTTCAGCTTCGGGAATCTATCCAAGCTTGATGACTGCAGTGAAACATGAAGAACATAGTACAGTTGTGTACACTTACCATAAATGTAGATGTTTGTGTGTATTTACTGTTGCAGTCCTGGTTTCCCTCCCTACAGCCCCCTTGTCTCTCTATCTCTCTCCTCTCTATGTTTAATACTCACCCCTTTCTTCAGTATTGATATCGGTGTTTACTTTTTACTGGGGGTGTTTTTCACCACCATAACTTAGCTCCCTATTTGGGGGGCTCCTGACATTTGGGGCAAGAAAAACTGATGTAATGGCATCTGCTGCCTGTTTTTATACCCCTGACGACCTGACATCAGTCCTGGAGCAACAGCAACTGACGCAGAAATACTATGTCTCTGGTATTTGGGCCGACTGAGGGCTACCTACAGGCAGATAACCCAAGTGTGATGACTGCAACAGTGAATACACTCGAACATCTACATGTATGGTAAGTGTACACAACTGTACTTTCTTCATGAACCTGGTTATGAAAGCATCAGCTTTTCACTCTACACTGAGGAACTGAGCACTTGATTTTTCATGAATAATTTTTTGATGTGTGTACAAATAGCTCTCAACTTATTTGCTCAACAATTCTAGACAAAACCAATAATAATGGGATTGGGGCAAAGGGACAAATTTTAAACATTGTTCTTATAAACCTAGAAAGTAAATAGGTTAACCGATTTTGCATTTGTATGCATTTTCTGAAGGCTGTGAAGTCTAGATACCTAAATAACATTTTAATTTGAAAGGTCTGTCACAAATGAGGTTTTGCCAGGCACAGCAAGGGATGTACTGTTACAGAAGGTGTGTGTTGTCTAGGTAACACTGTGAGAAATGAATAACGTACTCCTGAGTTGTTAATAAAAAGTGACTTGGAACCAAAGCAATGTACTGCCTAAACAAGCAGTTGTTAGTATTATACTATGTCTGCAGCACACCTTGCACCTGCTGTGGGAATAGATAACATAAACCAGTATGCTAGAAAATAAAGGAGTGCGTATCATATGGGGTTTGCTCTCCCATTTGTTGCCGTAACTATGTTGCCTGCACTCCGTTTCATCCTATGTGCTTTCAGGGTTGCATTCTAGTTTCTTGTCAGTTGTGGAAGTTCCTGTTCAGAAAGTGCAAATCATCTGTATACAGCAGCTTTGTTGATTGGTCCCCTCAGACCTGTTTACTAATGTAATCTATCACTGTTATGAACAGCAGTGAGCTCGGAGCTGAATACTGATGCACAGACACTCTCACTGGGAGCCTGAACACTGTTCGTACTCTTCACTGAGTCCTTGTACATAGCCTGCACTAATTCTACCAGTGTTTCTGGGAATCAGACCCTGTGCTGTGGGCTAGAAGAAGCAGTTCATTAACTTGTTGGAGCTTTAATCCACTGCCTTAACTAAAAGACAAGAGTTAGGTGAAAGCTTAGCCTATCCCTACATTTTGAAATTTGAATGCTATAAGAGGAGTTTTCAATCTAGCCTCCTGGAAGTTTCTACATCTGAGAATGAGGCAGTAGCTAAGCAACACTGTTACCCTAAAGAAGTGTGACTGGTCGACTGATGCAGTGAACTAATATGGAAGTTATGTAATGGATATCTTGAATGATTCACACAGCTCCTCACTATAGAACTCATTGGTTGGTGATGATGAAAAGGTTCTACAGAAAAAAAATACTTTTGAAAACTGTACTGTGCTGTCACTTAGGCTTTTTCTGTCAAACTCAGTAGGTATGGCACACTGGTGAATTGATTCTCTGTGTGCGTCAACTTTGACACACATTTTCTCTTCAGTCTGTATTCAGTGTGATGCCTCTTCTTGGGTATGGATTGTGACTGCTTATACCCAGGGCAGCAGTGCATATATACCCTGCTTGTTCTTGAGTTCAGGGTATGCTTAGTGAATTACTTGGTGATTAATATTCATCTGCCATGTTTGTGTTTTAACCTGTTTTGGCACCAGTGACATAACTTTGGATGGCATACAAATGGTGGCCATCAGACTAAATTTTGCGGTGAGCAGTGGAGGAGATCCAAGTGCCATAGCCCTTGTACACCATCTAGCTGTCACAGATACAAGTGTAAAAACTTCATCTGGTCATGCCTTTGCTTAGTGTATTTTTATTTAAATATGGTTTATATTCAGTACTGAGTGTTAATCATATTGGTTCATACTTAATTTTTTATTGTATGTTTCTATTTTGGTTTCTTGCTTGTCTTTGGATACGTAGCAGTGACCTTTGAGTTGAGTTCATGGCTAACCAGCTATAGATCTCCTATCCATATCAGTCCCAGATCTGCCACTGATGTAGCAGAATGATTTTTGGTGAGTGAGTGGGACACAGACAGTGTCCTAGCAGCACATATTAAAGTGGAGTCTTCAGCGTATTTTTCTATGATGGCCTCAGTGGCTACTGTATTTAGGTCGTTGACAAGTAAGTTAAAAAGTAGTGCTCCTAGGATGGAGGCTTCTGGGAAACCAATGGATATAAGAAGGAAAAAGGAGAAATCATCTTACCATTTCACTGCTTGGGACCTACTTGTGAGGTAACTAAGAAACTAGTTAAGTGTGTGTGTGTGTGTGTGTGGGGGGGGGGGGGGGGGTGATAGTCCATAGGAAGTGAGTTTAGTTAGAAGAATTTGATGATTGCCTGTTGTATGCTTCAGACAGATCCAGAAACAGGGCTGAGGTTGGAAGACCTGAATCTCTATTGAGATTTATTATATCTGACAACCTTAGAGAGGCAGTGATTGTACTGTGATTGGGAAACCATGTTGTGAGGGAGAGGAGATTGAGAATTCATACATGTAGTAAGTTGACACTAATATATCCTTCCAAGATTTTGGGTAAGGGTGAGAGAATGGTGACTGGTCTATAGTTTGAGAGCTTGGTTGATAAGCCGCCTTTATGGAAGGGCATTACATAGGATTTTTTTCCTTAAGTTGGGGACATATTTTTTCTTGGATAGAGTGGTTTATTAGAATTGAGACAGGGTATGCAAGGCTATCGACAGCAAGTTTAAAGTATTCAGATGGTAATTGGTCAGGGGCAGTGGTGGTTGTCATCTGGGAGTGTAGGTCATTTTTAATTGTAGATGTTGGCACTGGAGTGAGCGTGAAAGTCTGTTGATCAGGTTAGAATGGTTGGATTTATAGTAGTTTTGTTTTGTAGGAGGGACGTTACTGTATTTATTAAATGTGAGTTGAATTGTGAAGCAGTGGTTTGGGGATTATTGGCTGGGAGTAAGTTGGGTTGGTTTTCCAGGACTGAGCATTGTATTAATGGGTTTCTAGAAGTCTTGTTTTATATAATGAATTTTGGGTGGTGCTATAATAAGCTTTTTTTGTCTTGTTTTATACATTGTTTGCTCTAGTTGCTTAACAGCCTATATTGTTGCAGAGATATTTGAGACTTGATTTGCAGTCATGACTTCTAGGCTTTATCTCTAAGTTGCATACATTGTTTTTCAGTTAACCAAGCAGCTGTGTCTTGTTTTTTTTTTAAATCCTTTGGTACTTAATGGTACTTGTTCCTGGATATTTAGAAATGTTGTGATAAATGTGTCTGCTCCTTCATCAAGGGGAAGAGTTTTAAGTGGAGCCTAGCTGATCTTGGAACAGGATGGATGTAAGTTTCTTTATTGAAGTTACTGAGGTAACTGTGTTGTTGTGATGAACCTTGTTGGGGCTCTTTGGGGTGTCTGATTATGTACATAAAACCGGAGAAGCAAAATATAACTGAAGAACAAAACTGTTGCAAACCACTGTTCCAACTGCAAAAATTGTAGAAAAAACACCAGGAGTCAAATTAGTGCTTTCGTTCCTTTACTTCCAGACCTTCTACAATATTTAAAGTTGGAACAGTGGTTTGCAACAGTTTTGTCTGATTATTTAACTTAGCTGGTGGTCACTTAGGCTGTTAGATTGGGTGCCAAGTGTGGCGACCCTTTTGAGGTGGATGTTAAAATCCAGTCTAGGATGGATTCTTTAGATGTGACTTTGTTAATTCTAGTTGGAGTCTTGATCAGTTGTGAGAAGCCATATAGCTGAACTGAATTTCTGGACTTTCTATGGTGCAGTGGTTTGCTTTGTCACCTCACAGCAAGAGGTTCTCTGATTCGATTCTTGGCTGGAGTGGCTTCTATGCAGAGTCTGCATGCCCTCCCTGCATTTGTGTGGGCTTCCTCCGGGTGTTCCGGTTTCCTCCCACATTACTAAGATGTGTCTGCAGCATTTCTCCCCAGGCCTCTGCAGAAAATTGGCTCATTCCAAGTCAGAATTTCCTGGTAAGGAAATGTTAAATAAAATAAAACAAATGTTTTTATTACATTGTTTGTTAACATCTCCTAGCAAAATGGTTTTTGGGTCTTAAGTTGGCTGAGATTCAGGAGAGGATGTCTTGCGTGATGGGAATGTTGTTACTAAGAGGTATGTTTACACCTATGATAACTAGAGGTTTGAGTATTCAGTTTTGAGGAGTGAGATGAAAAGTTTAGTATTGATGAAAGTGGGTATAGTATCATGGTAAGTGGGGAGATCTAAAACATTTCTGTAGAAAATAGCAGTTCTACCTGCTTTTTTTGTCAGTTGCATCTAGTCCGAGTATATTATAACCTGTAGGAGTATTTCTGTATCTTTAGTAATTGGCTTTTAATCAGGTTTTTGTAGCTCTGAAGAGATCAGGGGAGTAGTGGACGATACAGGCATGAAATTCTGTAGTTTTGGTATCGAGACTTCTTAGGGTATTGTGTAGGGATTTAAGTCCTAGGTGGTTGGAGAGGTATCCTCTTACTATTTTGGGATGTGTGGGGGCTGGTTTGGTGGGATCTGGGGTTAGATGAGTGGGTACAGGATTGGGATGTATATCCCCTCCCAGTAATATTGTCCACTTCTAAATGTGCCTGATGGAATATAGAATGAATAGAGTAAGGTGGGGTGGGTGGGAAGTGGGAGTTGGATAGGGGAACAAAACAAAGCAGAGCATAGCAGACATCCATAGCAATTACTTTATGGCTGGAGCTCAACAATTAGCAAAGAGGCACAAAGTAGAACATGTTTTCTTACATTTACTGAATGCAGACATCAAGAAGCTAGGAATACAAAGTAACCGGCTTGCACAGTGTAATCTAATAGCCAAGAGGAAAGGACAGTGAAACGGATAGAAACACTTGAACTCCAAAGAAAAACTCGGCAACCTGTGCTAAAAGCTACAGTCCTTTATTCCAAATGAAGCGCTTTTCATCCAAATCCAATCGTTGAACTTCTTCAGATAGCACAGTGACCAATTTGGTAAGTGGTCCTTAGGGTGCAAGAACTACTCCTTTGGGGTGAATGTTATGGACATTTTCCAGTGCAGGATGGGAACATATTTGATTAATAGTTAAAGCTGATAGCAAGTCTGTTGTTGTTGAACTTGCTTACGTTGTACAGTGACAATATTCTCAATGAAGACTGTACCAGAAATGTGTCTTGTGGCAGAGCACCTACTATGTAAGGGAAAGTGTCTAATGTAATGTCTACAGGCTTTTGCACAGTGCTGCTGCCCACAACTGCATTCATTATGGGTGCATTTTGTTGGTAGATCTCTCGCATTCAACTTGGAGGGCTACGTTTGAACCTGGATCCTTCCATCCTTGAGGCAGAAACACCTGTATGTTTTGGAAGGTGGGAGTGAACCCAGCACAGACTGAGAAAACATGCAAGTGACTTACAGACAGTGACCAGAAGTCCAGATCGGACCCTGAATCCTGTCCCCGAGGCAGACATCTTTTCCATTACACCACTGCATCCCACCACCACTCTGTGTGTTAGTGTGTGTGTGTGTGTGTGTGTGTGTGTGTGTGTGTGTGTGTGTGTGTGTGTGTGTGTGTGTGTGTGTGTGTATATATATATATATATATATATATATATATATATATATATATATATATATATATATATATATATATATATATATATATGTAGCTCAGATGGCTTAGTGGTAAATTACTGTTGCTACGGTGTACATGGTCCTGGGTTCAAGACCTGCAAGGGCTGATTTTTTATTTTTTTTGCTTTCTCCTATTAACCTGGTGAACTTTGGCATCCTGAGGCAATGTAGGAACTGCCTCATGTACACAGACAACCACATCCTCTTACCTCCCAACACTCAGACTTATGAGAGATGCACTTGTATATCCAAATTGGAAGCCACGCACTCTCCAGCCAAGACCAGAATAGCTGGTCAAGAGGAGAAGGTCAACTCTTGCACCACAGCACATGGAACACACAGCCCTCCAGAACACACACAGCAGCACTGCCTTCACATAAAAACACAAACCACACACCTACTTTCATGGAGGCACTCAGTAAAAATCTACCCAAACAGCGGAGACCTCCAAGGCAGAAATGCACTCAACCAACACAACACTAAGCATGAGACACATAACTCTCCTAAACAGTGTGCCACTCAACCAAAGCCCCTAAGGCAAATCAGCATGCCCAACACACTAGTCATAGGTGACTCGATATTGAGGCACACTGATGTCCCACTCACTAGGTTGAATAAGGAGAAAGTAACAGTCACCTGCCTGTCAGGTGCCAGGATCCGCCACATAACACACACACTCAGGTCCCTCAGCAACATGTACAAATATGACTCGGTCTTTGTACACAGGGGTATGAATGACCTGAGATGTACCTCCCTGAACTACATGAAAAGAGACATGGAGGAGCTCTCAGATTATGTAGCCCAGGCAGGTATGACCCTAGCCCTGAGCAGCATTCTACCATCACCCAGAATGATACCACAGTGCAAGCAGAAAATGACTGATTTCAACAATTGGCTAAGTTTCAGGTGTCATTCTAAGGGGCTCCAATATCTGTCTGCCTGGGATGACATGATTGTCAGACTTCAATGCTTTGCCAAAGATGACCTGCATCTGTCACCCCTGGCCTTCCAGATACTGGCCAAGGCTCTTGCCACCCGTATAGTGCCTTTTTAGGTGGTGTTCCAAAGACTAAATTACCACTTTAAGAGCTACAAACAAATGCAGTCTGAGGATCATGCTGCTCAACGCTAGAAGTCTAAATCTCAAAATGAACTTGCTCGAAGCACTCCTTAAAATGGAAAACATCGACATTTGTGCTGTAACAGAGACCTGGTTCAAGGCAGCAGGAAAGCACCCCTACACTAACTCTTGCCACACCTTTCGGCCCCAGAAGTTGGACCGAAGCTCCAAAGGCGGTGGTATTTCCATATTCGTAAAGGATGCGCACACCTCCAGACTGGTAGCCCAACATAACACATCAGAGGTACTTCAGGTACAGCTAACACTGGGTAAAACAAAGATTCAGATGTAGCCTGCTATAGGTCCCTAACCATGTCCCAAGACTCGCACTCCACGTTCCTAAGCACCCTGGAGAATATTAGGGTCCAACCTAACACTCTCATACTAGGCAACTTCAACTACCCCTCCATTAACTGGGAAAACTACTCATACCAATACACTTGCCCAATGTTTCCTGAAGTTCATTAATTCCAATGCCCTGGACCAGCTCATTCTTGCCCCCACTAGAGCTAGCAACATCCTTGACCTGGTCATTACTAACATGGACAACCATTGCTCTACACCAATTGTCAGCTCCTCCCTGGTTAGATCCAACCACAAACTAATCACCTTGAAAAGCCACATCCCTCTCACCCCACCCCCACAAAGGTAACCACCATGAAAAACGTCTCCAAAGCTAACTTTTGGCTCCTAAAAGTAGTGGTGGCTAACTTTGCGGCACCCATACAAATGGAGAATAGTTGCATGACTGCCGAATCATACACCAGTGCACTGTATGAACATGTACGCAAATGCATGGATCTCGCCATACCTAATAGAACCAAGACGCTCTCCTCCAAAAAAAAGGAAGCCAATCTAGTAGTCCCCTGCCATAAACAAACTCTACAACAGAAGGAGGAAACTGATGTGGAATAGGGTAAAGTCCCAAGAATGGAAAAACTCCCTTATCAGCGTCAACAAAAAGTTGAGATCCCTCATCAAATCCTCTAAAGCTAGCTATGAAAACAGAATTGCAGCAGATAGTAAAGACAACCACAAGGTCTTCTATAGTTATGTAAAGAATCTCCACGGCAATACCCAGATTTGCTCTGAGCTACTGCACAATGGTACCTCCTATACCGAGCCAACAGATATTGCCAGTATACTGGCCGACAGATTCAGTGCCAGCTTTACCCCCCCCCCCCAAAGGACCAATCACAATACCAGTAGACTGCTAGGCACTCAGTATTACTGCTGCACAGGTTAAAATAGCACTGTCCAAGGCCAAGAATACAGCTTCTATGGGACCTGACAATATCCCTGGCTGTGTGTTCTACATGAACTACAGAGTGAACTAGCACCTCACCAGTGTGCCCTGTTCAATCACAGCCTCACCTCAGGCATTGTCCCTACCGAATGGTGCACTGCTACAGTCATCCCTCTCCACAAAGGAGGAGTGACTACAGACCCTGGGAACTATCGACCCATTAGCCTGACGAGTCTGATCTGCAAAGCTGTGGAACGTGTCATCATGGACATAATAAACAAGGATATAGGGAATCACCGAAGTCTGGATCCGGCACAGTTTGGTTTTGTGAAGGGTAGATCATGCCTGCTCAACTTGGTCGACTTCTTTGAGTCAGTCACCAGAGCTGTGGATGAAGGCAAGATGGTTCATACAGCCTACCTTGATCTGGCCAAGGCCTTTGATACCATTCCCCACTCAGGAATCATAGAAAAACTCACCAAGCTAGGCATCAACCCTATATCACTAGGTGGGTTGCAAACCGGCTCACAGATAGAACCCACAGTATGAAAGTAGCTGACTCCAAGTCAGACTGCTGACTAGTCACGAGTGGAGTCCCACAGAGTTGAATTCTGGGTCCTCTCCTGTTTGGTATCTACTTCTCTGAAGTCCAGGCCAAAATGAAGGAACTCTGGCTGACAAAGTTCACAGACGATTGCAAGTGGGGAGCTATTATTAACTCCCCAAGTGATGTTGACATCCTACAGAATGTCCTCACTGAGACCAAAGACTGGTGTCAGAACCATGGCCTTAAGCTCAATGCCAAAAAATGTGTCATCATCCCCTTTGTGAAAAACCCAATTCCCATAAATTACCACATTGATGGTAGTCCACTGAACACAGAAGGTGTTATAAGGATTCCACTTCTAACCATCGAAATTTCAAAGACCAGAACATCGAATTTTGAAACATCGAAGGTTACAAGTGTAACCAAAAATGAAAAAGACATTTTAACAATTGTATGCAGGAGGGCTTTGCCCCCCTGCACCCCCCACCCCCCCAATTTAATATTCCAAATCCGAGACTGCACTACAGTGGAGTAAAGGGAAATCTCTTGTTTAGCGCTATATGCAGAAGCGCTAATGGGAGACTTTACGTACCCTATCTGTAGTGCCATCACACAGATGGCACATAGACACAAACAGTATGCAGGGCACCTTGGTGCCCTGCAAAACACAAACATTCTCCCACCTACACTTACCTTTTTCTTCCCCTTAAAACCTTTGATGTTTTCAAACCCGATGTTCTGGTCTCGATGATCTAAACGTCGATGTTTTAAATGTTCGATGATTTGAAGGGGAACCGTTATAAGAAATCTGGGAACACAGGTTGACAGCAACCTCTCTTTGATCACCACATTGCCACTGTGGTCAGAAAGTCCTTCTATGTGGCACATCTCATTACTAAGGGTTTTGCATCCAGGAAGAAAGAGGTCACTGTCTCCCTCTACTCTTCCCTTATTAGACCAATTATAGAGTACAATGCCCCATTTGGCATGTACCTCACTAGGCATCTGCAACAATTGGAGAGGCCAGAAAAGTACCTCACAAAGTGGATCCTAAACCTCAAACACTTGGCCTGTATGGACAGACTCAAAAAACTCCAACTTTTCTCTGTCTCATATCGCCTACTTAGAGGTGATCTCTGCTTGACTTACTAAGCCATATCTGACCCAGCTCTGTTAGAAATGCTGCATCTAAAGAAATCAAAATCCCTCCTCACCACGCGCTCCAGAGACCTCAACCTCATTACTACAGTCAACAGAACGTACTGGAGGGACAGATTCATAACCCAGAGATTGCCCATGTGATGGAATAGACTGCCCATACATGTCAAGCAGAGCACCTTGCTGACCCTCTTCAAGAGAAATCTTGATGAGTGGATGGGAAATAGAAAATTCACCCTGGGGATAACTCCAATGGCTGTACTCGACAGAGGCACAGAGAATTAAGGTTGGGTGGCATGATGCCATGGTAATCCTATGGCTAGGCTTGTAAAGGCCCCAGGGCCATTAGCCTAGTACATACCTATAATATATATATATATATATATATATATATATATATATATATATATATATATATAAAATGCCGAAATTCAGCACGGACTGGGAGATTTCCCTTGTTCTCGCTGTAGTGCGATTTTGGAGTTGGTATATTTAAGTAGGGGGGGGCGAAGCCCCCCTGCTATACACAGTTTAATGTGTGTTTTTTTTGTTTTTACGGGTCTAGTTCACATTTTTGAACATTCAAATGTTCGATCATATGGTCTCGGCCATATGAATTTCAAACATTTGAGCGTTCGGTTATGTGAAGTAGACCTATATATATATATATATATATATATATATATATATATATATATATATATATATATATATAAAATAGTTTGTCTTACAAATCTGGAAATGGCTTCTGTACCATCAAACCTTCGAGCCACAGGAAATATTTAGGCATTCTTTGCCATCGGTATTTCATTTGCTGGTGTTTCACCAAAGTGCATTTACTAATAATTTTCCACATACATTTACAGTACTCAGACAAGCTCATCCCTTTTACTAGCATGACATTCAACAAGTTCTAAATCACAGAACTGCATTAATTATTTATTCTCACTGAGTTTTTAATTGATGGACCTTGCTAGATTTGAATCACCTGTCCTGCACTGTTGTTCTTTTGAACTTGCTGTGATGCATTGGTTAGAACAAGTATCTTTGTCTAATTCCAAATTGTTACAGTAAGTGCTCATAATATGTACACCACATTGTGTCATTGTTTACTATGTTTTCAGCATTACATTAATACTCCTTTTACATCACTATTATGTAAGTACTTACAGGTAGTGTCTAATGCTTCTTGGGAAATGTGTATTGGATGCTGGTTCACTAACTGTCAGACAGAAGTTGGTGGGACTATTAAAGATTTACTATTAGCCCAAGTAGCATATTGGGCTATCTGTATGGATACCAGAACCATGACATTTTCCACCTTTATAAGTTCCAGTTGCATCTGCTTATGAATTTAGAAAACAGTGCTACCTGCCTACAGCCCTGGCTAGGTTCCCTATTATATAATCGAAGACTCATTCTTTCGAATGTGTCTTGATCGAACTTGAAAGCACGAAACAGCAAAATACCGAAATGGCATATAAGCGAATTCTTTCCCTGGGAAAGAAGTCACTTGGCCGCCTTTGTTATTTTGCTGTTTTCATCACTGTAGTGCATTCTCGGAGTTGGTATATTTAAGTAGTGGGGGTGTGGGGGGCACAACCCCCCACATCAGGGGTTGTGGGTGTGTGAATCCCCCCACTTTATGTAATGTTTTAAAGTTTTTGTTTTTTTTTTTCTTTTTTTTTCTTTTTTGGAACAGTGATTTATTTCCCTGGGGGGAAAAAAATCGCTGCTCTAAGTATTCGGGATTGTAAGCTTTCACTTACATGGGGTCGATAAATCAGCGTTCGCTGATTTAATATAGACCCCCTGGCTATACAACATGTGCGTGTGTGCATAGAAAAATGTCATTAATCCTTCAGTGGACCAGATAGCTATCTTGTCTTACTGATATCCTAAATGTAGAAAACACATCTCTGTGAGTGAGTTGAGGTTCCTCATATTCTGGATGACTAAGCCAAAAAGAACCTGATAAAGTTTAGAGCCACAGGAACCTGTACATCTGCAGGTTGATTTTGAAGACAGTGTGTCACCTCCTGTGACAATTTTAGGGTATATTAATACTCTGAGCCTAACAGCATTTTGCAAGCCCTTTATAAGTTAGGTTTAGCATATCACAAAAAGATACTGTGAAAGCCTTACAGGAGTGTCTTACAGACATATTCAGTTATCTTCCACCCACATCACCACTGCCCCGAATAAGTACACCGTCATTCCTTCCACTTTTGGTCTGCTGCATTTGCAAAGGTTAACAATATATTCTGTTGCCTTTTAACTTAAGTTTGTGTTAATTTATAAAAGGAAGGTTCATTGGCTTCTACTAACCCTTTTACACTTCTTTTTAGTAAATCACCCTGCAGTGGTTCTTTGATGTACCTCTAGAAATAAGCTAGTCTAAGCTGTGTATATCAAGGAGAGGGAAGCAGTTAACTCAGAAGGAATCTGTGACCCACTTTCACTTGTACCCCACTTAATGCAAAGAGGTTCTGGATATGTAGAGTGGCCATTTTCACCACAAGCACCAAAATAGTAGCACAATATATAACATCATAAAATAGAAGTTGTAAATGTTATGGTTCTTTTTAGCTAAAGGTGAAGTATGTATAATTGATAATAAGATCAGCCTAATCAGTAAAGGATAATTAACAAGGTCATTAGGGAAGTAAGGAAGACTGTGAAAAAGTGCTTATAGAGTAAGTGAAATGGAAGGTAGAGAGTATTCACCATGAGACAATGTCTGGGTTGGCTCATAGAGTTAGTGAATGGAAGGTGGAGAGTACTCACCATGAGACAATGTCTGGGTTGGCTCATAGAGTTAGTGAATGGAAGGTGGAGAGTACTCACCATGAGACAATGTCTGGGTTGGCTCATAGAGTTAGTGAATGGAAGGTGGAGAGTATTCACCATGAGACAATGTCTGGGTTAGCTCATAGAGTTAGTGAAGTGGAAGGTAGAGAGTATTCACCAGGAGAAAAAATGTCTGGGTTGGCTCATAGAGTTAGTGAAGTGGAAGGTAGAGAGTATTCACCAGGAGAAAATGTGTGGGTTGGGAATTGGTAGCACCGTTGGGATGTGTGGAAGCATGTGAAATAGCTAGAATAACAGTAGTCAGAAGAGAGGCATCACAGCATTGAAGGGAAAGCTTCAAGTCTGCAGACCTCTGTTGGTGTAGACTTTAGACTCCACGCCTGTTACCTGTCTGTCTTTATCACTGGCTCCTGTGACCTTCAGGTGGCTAAGAGGCGAGGCATCCATTCCCGAACTGGGGATGAAAATGGGAACCCTGCTGGATTCTGTACTGAGTGCCGCCTTCTCTTCACACACACAATTTGTTGGGGATATTACTGGGTCTCTGTCTCTCTTTGTGAATGGATGGTGATGGACTACAGACATTTGTTGGACATATTCCTTACACAGCAGACGTTAGTCAAATGCTAAAAAAGATGTGCTCTCTCTTACAGTGTATAGCATGGTGAAGTTTTGTTTTTTTTTTGTTTGAAAGAATCAGTCCTGAGGTACAAACTTTCCCACTGCTGCATTTTTCATTGTAATAAGGAAATCTCTACTAGTGGTGCTGTCTGTATCCCAGAATCCATGGCTGCAGTGTTCTGAAATCAATGTGTAAATAGTCACTCATAATGTCATGCCGTAGGAAGGTTATCTTGTCTCCCATTTCTTCAATGCTGCTTCATTTTTATTCTTAACAGCATCTTTGTACTCCTCTCTTTGTAGAGAGGTCATCCATTGTCTTGCTTGCATTACCACAGCAATTTGCCACCAGCATGGTCATTACTCTGTATAGACTCCACAGGCCAGATCCTATTGAAAAATATTCATTACATCTTTCATTGTTTACATGATCACCACTCTATCTGCCCCCCAAGCTTATACTTTCCTCTCTATGCTTGCATCACCACATACAGTTTCCATTCCTTCATCTGCACTGCCCACTGTCCATTAACAGAAGGACATTCACCTTCTTTACTTTGCTGTGCAGTACCCAGGCACCCTTGGACGCTTGCTCAGCAAGATGTCCTGCTACCTGTTAGATTGTTCAGCTGGTCTTGAGTTCCATCTCTCACTGTGTTATAAACCCACTTACTAGCTGTTTCCTTGTTGTTTTCCAGGCTGTTTCTTTATAACTCACATTCTAATAGCATTGTTCCTTTGTGAGCATTGTTTACCAATTTGATGTGCTGAAATACACTTATTTACAACTTTCCTTTCCAAATGCTGTTTACCAGCTACCAGCTTGTTGTAACCTCTTGAAGTCGATGCAGTAGCTGGTGTAGCGGCAGCCCTCTAATTATAGCCATCTTCATCACTTAGTGATTTTCACTGACTTGTTTTACTGTAACTTTCTTATTGCCAGCCTTTGTCCCAAGTGTTTTTTACTTTTTAACTGCCTTGCCTCCCTTGGCTTCTATTCCCTGTACTTGCTTGCAGTGATTCATTGATACTGCAAAGCCACGGATTCTCATGACCATTCTTGTCCTGACAGTACCTTTCCTCAGGTAGCACCTCCTTTCTCCAGGGGGGCCATACCAGTCACTCCTGGAGTAAATTTGTGGGTATCTATCCAGTCATTTTAGTTCATGTTTACAGGAAGACAGTGAGTCACTCCGCTTAACAAGCAGGGGAAGTTTATTTAAGAGGTATGAGAGGGGCTGGGTTATAGACCTGTCCCTCCATTGTGTTTTACTTATCTGTCTTATTTGTCTCCGTAAGAGTTGTTGTGCAATTTACTGGATTTACTAGTAAAAGCATTATAAAGACCTTCACTAAAGCAGGTAGAGACTGTTAAAAATAACTTAAAAACAGATCAAGAAACTTCACTTATCTTTATTGTTACATGTATTGGAAATATCATATATGTATATGTTATATTGGAATGAGGTTAGAAAATTGAATGTTCCAAATGTTGAAAGCAAAAACATCGAATGGAAAGAGACTGAAAAATCAAAATGTCGACTGGCTTTTTTCACTTGATAGAAAGCAAATAGTGTGTTACCCAATCACAGTGGAGAAGGTACTGGGTTTTTTTGCCCCCCCCCCCGTGGTGCTATCTCGGATTTGGTATATATAATTATCAGGGGGTATGGGGGTGCAAGGGGGGTTTGTCCCTCTACATAGAATGTGTAGTGTTTTCTTTTATTTAGCTGATGTTTTGATTTTTTAATTTCTTTCTGTTCGATTTGTCTGCTTTTGACATTCAGAACATTCAGTGTTCTGAATGTATTCTGTTATATTACTTATAATAGCATCACATACTGCTGGTGGTATTTTGCCCCATAATATCCTTTAAGTAACTGATTTAATTGCCCCATAATATCCTTTAAGTAACTGATTTAATTCACTTTGATATGTATTAGGATTTTTTTTAGTTTTTGTGGCTGGACTTGAGAACTTTCCAGACTGCATTTAAATTTGCCATCAAGTATGGAAGGAGATGTGTCCATAATGCCCTTGTTTCTGCAGCCAAAAAACATTTAGCCAGGGTAGAAACAATTTTGTCACTATAACAAAAGAGGCAGCCTGTCTTACTGATAAAAACTTGTGGCTTAGCTTTGGGGAATGACTTAACCCAACAATGATAATTTAAGGGTTCAGAAAAAAATAGTGGGGGATAAAAAGGTCCAGTGAGAGAGCAATCAGTTTGGGCTTAGGAGGGATACTAGCTAACGAAAAGAATCCTAGATTGTTCTTCAGGTAGAGTACAGAAATGGAGCACATCCTTGCAGAAATGATTCTTTATAAGCAAAATAAACACGAGGTGGTAAAGAATTTTGAAGGCAGTCAAAGGAACTGAAGAACATTTTAACTTTAACAGTGGATTTATACAGGAGCCTGGGACCGCCTTTTAATGCAGTTGAAAAATATGAACTTGTCTAACTTGATTTATTGTAAGGGAAATGCTCAGTGACTTAAACATGAAATGGGTCATGGTCTGAGAAGTCTAAGGAGAACATGGGTGGGAATTCAAGAAGAGGCCAGTGGATTAGTGTGACAAACCCAGTCAACAAAGAGTAAATAAATAAATGAATTGATTCATTGCCATTCAAAACAGAAGGGTATACCAACAAGTTCAGTTTGTGTAAACATCTGGACATGGTACACCTCAGAATACTGAACAAGTAGACAGTGTTAATGCTGTTACCAGAGAAGACCAGGAGAACTGAGGGTAGAGTCATATTTTGTAAAACCTAAAGTTCATTGCAAGCCAGAATGTCTCATTTCAGAGATTGGGATCCCATACAGACCCATGTCATTCACTGATATCATTTCAAACCAGCATATCCTGAGGACCTCATAAACTCCCTTCCGGTGTATTGTGACTGGAAAGGAAAGGGCTGGCAAATCAGAGGCACCAGGGGTTAATTGAAATAGATGTTGTCAAATAACTTAAGAATTGTGTGATTAGGTGTTGTAAGGTGTAGCCTCTGGGGTGGAGATGTAGAAAAGGCTTATCTGCATTTTAAGAAGGCTTTTAACATCATTAATTATAAAATCTGTTTATCTGCAAATTGTACAAACCAAGATGTTAACTGGGTTCTTGTGACCAGGATGTAGATAAAACCTTGGATTCCACAGAGGTTTGCATGAGAGAGAAAACATTCAGCTCAATTTAACATTTGTCTATAAAGGAAATGTTAATGTTCATACAGAAGTTTCCACATGTAGTATATCTCTCTGAAGGCTGAATTTTTAAACTGAGTTTCTCTAAGTCCTGCATCCTGAATAAATGAATACCAATATGCAGGTGTGCGCACACACATACAACATACAGCACACACACACACACACACACACACACATATCTGTTGGTCTTCTGCATCCCCCTTTTCACTCTTTCTTTCATGTCCACCCCAACTGTATCGTCTTATTACATACTTCAGAGCAACATTTCCCAGTTTAAGACCTCTGATACACTCACGCTCAAAGTAAATTTAAATCTCACATCCAGACACTTCTGGGAAAGCCTGACACAGATTTTCAGCTGTGTCCCTTCCCCAAAATAATACAGTAATGCTGCCAACAGTCAGTGTGCCTTCATGACCTAAAGGGGTGTCTAGTTATGAAAATTAAATATCAAAATAAATGATAGTTATGACCAGAAGTGACCAGGCCTTCGAGGTGACCTGAGGAGTATCAAACAGGTATAATCACTCTCTAATCTCTAAAGAAAAACACAGAATTCCAGCCACAATGTAAAGTAATGAAAAACATTTAATAATTAAAATGATTACAAAAATATAAATCAATGGCTTTCAATAAACACCTGAACTCAGTCACCGGAAATGTAAAATTAAACTGCAGGATAGGAGTCCAATATTCTAGAAAAAAATTTCTGTCTTAATTAAGCTTTCCTAAACTAACTAAAGAATACTGTCCCTGATCTAATATAACACATAACAGCAAGGCCAAGACAGGCTTACAGTTTTTGGTGAGTTCTCTTTCATAGCAGTCTACTGACTGCAACTCTTCACTAACATCTGCTCTTCACGTGACAAACTGCCAGCTCAACTGTCTTATTTCAAAATATAGCAATCAGCTGTTTCAAAAAGTTATTTTCCTGTCAATCAGCTGTTGAAATAATCACTTGGCAACCAGGAACATTCTAATGACATCACTCCCTGTTCAGCTGTTTCTCCACATTTTGTACTCTAGAATGCCTCTCTCAAACATGCACAGTTTAGAAATGTATCAAAACACTGACAGATTCTGTAAACATACTGTTTAAACAGGGGAGTACTCAACATTTTAAAACTTATTTACATTTTCACAATTAAGCATGCTGGCATACAGTACAAGTTAATCTGAGAATATGCATAAATCTCCTGCCAGACATGCTAACACAGATGATGGTGTTTTCATTTTCTTCACATTTCTCCCCCTTATGACTCAAGTATAATTTTCAAGTGACCCTTGAAACTGATGGTTGAGAGAAATGGGTTTACCTGGGAATTTCAACCCACTCCTCTTAGTATTGTTAACACCACTGCGATGTTGTATGATCATATCATATGCTTGCAGTCCTAGACTCCACCTCAGTAACTTGGCATTTTGCTTACTGACCCTGTTAAGCCATGTTACAGGGTTATGATCTGTGAGTACAGTAAATTGTCTCCCATAAGCTGCATACCACTCTTCTCTAGGTTGGAATCTGTGGCACAGATGAACCACTGGCTGCTCTTCTCCTTCTTTGGAAACTTGGCTGAGCACAGCCGCTACCCTATAATTTGAAGCATCTACCTGTACAATGAATTCATTCTTTATTGTAATCTGGGCTGGCTAACACAGGTGGTCCTCCCAAAATCTCTTTTAGCTTTTGGAATGCCTGTTCACAATCTGTGGTCCAGACTAACTTGTCCAGTTTATTCTTCCAAGTTAGATCCATAAGGGGTGCAGCTATGGTACTGTAATTGGGTACAAATTTCCTATAGTACCCCGCCATCCCTAAAAATGCTGTCACTTGTTTCTTAGTCATAGGAACTGGTCATGCTTGAATAGCTTCCACCTTGACAGGTCTGGCCTGATTTTACCACTTCCCACTCTGTGTCCTAAGTAAGTGACATCTGCCATACTCACTTGACACTTACTGTGTTTAATGGCTAATCCGGCCTTACTTAATCTGTCCATGATCTCCCTCACATGTTGGTTTGCAAATGCCCATAGCATAGTCTCCAATGTAGAGTTTAACCTCTCCACACAAAACTATTAGTCTGGGGATAGTAGTGGGTGGTCTTTAGATGTTTCACCCCACTACACTTCCACAGACAAGTTAGCAGACCTAACATGAAGTAGGTACCTTGGTCAGTCAGTATTTACCGTGGAAAATCTACTCTGCTAAAAATTTCTAGCAAAACATCTGCCACCTTTTCTGCATCAATATCACCCGCAAAAGGAATATTAGGAACTTTAGGTAGATGTGGCAGACAGTAGGCTGTACCAACTGCCGTATTACCTTGCCTTCCAGCTGTCCCTTAGGAGTTCACTTTCTATACAACAAATCTTCCTTCTCTGCCTTAATATCCCCTTCCCAAGGAATATCAGGGACCATAGCTAGAAGTGGCAGATGGTAGGCTCTAGGCTCTATCAGCTGCCTTACTACCTCACCTTCCAGCCCTGCCTTAGGATGTCCACTCTTTATATAACGGTCTTGTGTTCCTGTATACAGACTCCCCTCTTCCTTGAGCCTCCGGTGCTTCCTTAACTATTCCCCTCAAGCATTTACTGTCGGGTCTGTAAGTTGAGCCTGTCTCAACTGTACATGTGCGACCCACCGAAGCTCCCCTTCTGCAGGAAGACTAGTATCTTCCAACAGTTGTACCGCACTGTTAAACTGGTCATCATCACTCCCCTCCATCCTTGCAGTCACCAAGTCCAAGGGAACACCAGTACCTCCCAGCAGTTGTGGCTCACTTTCAGACTTGCAGGAGAGATCCTTCTCTGAACCAGCCATCACACTAGTCCCAGTTTCAGGTATGAGATCTGTCTGGTTCTCTCCCAGACTAATGGACCTACATGCCTGTCTCCCAGCCTGACTACATGTCACTGCATGCACACAAGGCACTACATCATCACAGTCATTCCCTATCCCACTGCATCATCACAGTCATTCCCTATCAGGACATCTGTAGGAATATTCTTAAACACAAGCTCCCCTTCCACAGGAAGCTTAGTAACTTCCAACAGCTGTTCGTCGCTGTCACTCTGGGTACCACCATTCACCTCCGTACTCGCAGTGTCTGTGTCAGTACCCATCAGCAGCTGCGGGTCACATTCAGACTTACAGCTACCAGATAGCACCTTCTCTGAAACAGCCACCATGCCAATCCCAGTTTCAGGTATGAGATCTTTCTGGGTCTGTCCCAGACTACTGAGCCTACATACCTTCCTCCAAGCCTGACTGCATGTCACTGTATGTACACAAGGTACTGTGTCATCAAAGTAATTGCTTATCAGGACATCTTCAGAATATCCTCGAACACACCTACTTGTCTGCTTCCTCTTCCACCCTCCCAGTCAAGGTGAACCCTAGCCAAAGGTATTGGGAATAGGGTCCCTCCCAGTGCTCTGACTGGAGTGGACTGCCCAAGCAAGTGCTGCTCTTCTCTAACCACTGCAGGCCTCACAATGGTTATATCAGAAATTGTGTCCCTCTTAGCAGTTACCTGTTTACCATCTACTAAGATTGGATATAAATTGTGGTGATAATTTGGCACCCCAGTTGTTTCTAAACAACTTACCACTGGCCGTTTGTCATCACCACTTGCTGGCTTACTCACTTTTTGTTTCTCACCTTGCCTTGATGGACATTTGACTGCTATGTGTCCCCTGTGGTTACACTTGAAACATCTAATCTCTAACCGTGCACTTGGATTAGTAGCTTCACCTGTTACTGGTGTACGCTGTTGGAGTGATTTAGACTGCCCCCCATGGGTTTCCTTATGTCCATGTTCAGCAGTGGGTAACCCTTTCCTATGCAGTGGTGCTCTGTTTGCCAAGTAGAGACCCCCTTTTCTCCCCAACTCTTCTGCAGAGTTGCACTCACGGTCTGCTAACCAGAATCTCATGTCATCAGGCTTGTTCCCTCACCAAAAAGTCTACCAGTCCCTCAAAAGTGGTGAACTGACACCCACTCACCCATCTGTGAAAGTAAGTACTTAAGTCAGCAATATAATCATGTGCACTTTCATATGCCTTACATTTGTGTTCACAAAGCTTCAGGTGTTAGTTTAAAACAATCTGTAAGACCGTGCTTAACTTTAATATAATTCAAACAATCTACATCAGACAATATTAACATGGCCTGAACAGGTGTACCATGGAGTAAAGGAGTCAGGAGCTGAACCCAGAGCTCACCATCAACATCATATTGTGTACATACCCTCTCAAAAATATAAATAAAACTATATTGTCTACAAAATCTCAAAAATATAAATAAAACTATCAGTCATCCCCATTCCTGTACTGAGGAAAAAGTTTACTGACCTTTACAGCATCTGGGGTCCAGTTATCCCCTTCCCCATTACCTCCATGACCTTCTTGAAGGGTAAGAATCTCCACTTTATGCTGGCACTGTCTGTCCTTCTCCTCACACTGTCTCTCGTTTTCCACAGCTTCTAAACATCTGGCCTCCAGTTCATGTTGACACTGTTTTTCCTCAGCCTCCAGACGTTGGGTCTTCAGATGCAGTTTCTCCTGAGTTTCTAGATGTTTGGCCTCCAGATGCACACTGTCTAACTCCAGACAAATTCTTAGGTTCTCTGAAGAAAATGTGTTGCGTCACTGCAGGCTGCACAACACCAGCCAAAATGGATATCCTCCGAATGGCCGGTCTGAGCTGTGGCTGCAACCAAGGCTGAAATCATTGCTTCCTTGGTCAAGTTGGCATGCACCACTTCTCTGACTTCACACTCCTTAGCCAACTGGATCTTTGTTGGCTTGCTAAAATCTTCTGCTGACATCCTTGCCTGCTATTCTTGACTATCTAACTAAAAAGTAAAACTGTGATGGATTGAAATTCTGAATGTTTACTTTGTGGCTGTCAAGAGTGCTCACCCTAATGACAACTACCCACAGGCTACCAGAATCCAATTAAAAATCCCACACTACTGGTACCAATAATGTGACATTCAGTTAATATCCCACCGGACTGCCACCAATAAATGTGATGTCCAGTCAATACCCCACCAGACTGCCAGCAATTAAATGATGTCTCTTACTATCCTAGGTCAGTAACTAAGGAACTTCAATCCTCACTACTGACTCCAGTATGAGACTGTCACTTAAACAGAAGTAATATTTCACAATTTTCCCCTAAGAGCACAACAGGAACATGCTCTATTTTCCTGGGACTGGACTATATACCTATGTCCACCCCAAATGTATTTCCTTATTACACACTTCAGATCAACATGTCCCCAGTTTAAGACCTCGGATACACTCACGCTCAAAGTAAATTTAAATCTCACACATCCAAACACTTCTGGGAAAGCCTGCCACAGATTTCCAGCTGTGTCCCTTCCCCAAAATAATATGGTAATGCTGTCACCAATAAGAGTGTCTTCATGTCCTTGTAAAGAAGTGTCCAGTTATGAAAATTAAATATCAAAATAAGTGATAGCTATGACTAGAGCAGCCAGACCTTCAAGGGGACAAGGGAAATATCAAACAGGTGTAAACACTCTCTAATCTTTAAAGAAAAACAATGTTTTCTAGCCACAATGTAAAGTAATGAAAAACCTTTAATAAGTAAAATTATTACAAGAATGTAAATCAATAGCTTACAATAAACACCAGAATTCAATCACCAGAAATATAAAATTAAACTGTAGGACAGAAGTCCATCATTTTGAAAAAAAAACTCTATCTCAATAACTAAGCTTTCCTAATCTAACTAGAGAATACTGTCTCTGATCTAATCTAACACAAAACAGCAAGGCAAAGACAGGCTTACAGTTTTTGGCAAATTCTCTTTTCTTCGGGTATCACTGCACAGCACTGTAACTGACTGCAACTCTTCACAAATTGCTCAGCACTTGATTAACTACACAACTTAACAGTCAGCTGTTTGAAAAAGTTATTCTTCCTGTCAATCAGCTGTTCAAATAATCACCTAGCAACCAGGAACATGCTAATGACATCATCTGCTTTTCAGCTGATTCCCCAGGGTACTTTAGAATCTCCCTCTCAAACATACACGATTAGAAATGTATCAAAACACTGACAGATTCTTTAAACATTCTGTTTAAACAGGGAAATACTGCACATTAAAAAAAAAATGTATCGACATTTTCACAATTGGACATGCTGATATACAATACAAATTAATCTGAGAATGTATACAAATCTCCTGCCAGACATGCTAACACAGATGACAGTGTTTTCATTTTCTTCAAAACAAGCACAACTAAAAAGGCCTTGTGATTTTCTTTGGCTTGGGTGGCTGTTTTAGCCTCATACTTGGCTTTGATGGATTTTACCTATTCTTCTGTCTCTTCGGTTCAGTTGAAGTGTATTACTATTTTCATGTTGTCCTTTGCTTACTTTGTTATGCTGATTGGTTTATCAGGTTGGCATTGCCTAAAAAAAAAGGGCACTATGGAGGTGAACAATGTCATTGTCAGTAATCAAAGCCAATGCAGGCCATCCCTGGTTAAATAGAATGGCCTGTTGATCATTTCCTGCTTGGCTGAGAAATAAATAAAATATTGCTTAATTTTCTATTCTTCCTGCTGACTCCTCAGATGCCAGGCTCACTACTTGAACCCAGGTCATCTAGGTTGCAGTCAGAACTCTAGCACTGTATATTTTGGGGAGGATATCCTGAAGCTGCCACAAATTTAAAGTACTTCAACAGTGTGTCTAATTAGCATCTGCTTTGTAGTCATTGGCTGCCAACATTCCAGTATTTGTAAAATGCATATAGGAAGGGCAAAGGGAAATGGATATGACTAATGAGCCTGTAGCAACTGCCAAAGAAGAATGGAAGGAAATAGCACAAAATGAGGGAAGAAGACTTGAAATATATCTGAAAGGGAATATTGTTGTGCCTGGGAATCATAATGTGTCACCTGCATGGTTGTACTTAGACATCAGTGCTGCATGCATAACAGAAATGTGGGCAGAACAAGACAGAGAGAGAAGTGAGAATGCTTATTCAGTAAAGAGACTGAATGTATTGTGCAAAACCGACTGATAGGCAGGGGCACCTGGAATGTTTGCACTAAAGCTGGAAGGTGGAGTATAAGATTTTCTGCTGGTTAGTTGCAGTAAACAGGCCAAAGACACAAGCATACAGGATAACAGTCTTAAGTGCAATGCTTAAAACAAGGCAAAGAGGAGTTTGGGATTAATATTCCTTGGATATCATTGTCCAGTAATAAAAAAAGGAGGTCCCCACAGTAATTTGGTTGGTAGGGCAGTGATTTGGAAACTGGAGTCAAACAGAAGATAAGACCCGACTAGGGAAAATAAATCTCCTTAGCATTGTCATCACCATCTCCTAGGTTTTGGAAGGAATGTGGGATACACTTTTCCAAAGTGATCACTATAGAAGTTTGTTTTGTGATCCCTACATTAGGAAAGGGAAGGACAAGAAGGGGAGAGGTTTGCAATGACAGCAGCGGACACTTTATAAAACCACAGTTTGTTGCTACATGTCGATGTTGCTTCCAACGACACCAGTGGGAAAGCTGTAAAGGTACATAGAGGGAGTAAACCCCATTCACTCCTCTTCTCTTCTGCCAGTAGCACACTGGAAGGGCCTAGCCTCTTCCTCCATAAGACATATAACCTCATCCCACTTGCTCCATTTGCTTCTGTCCCATTTCCAGTACATAATGTGGGTCTAGCACCTTATAGTTTAGCCTTCTGTCCACAGACTACTCATCCCTTCAGTCTGGCTTCATAGTGCACTGCAGTTCATATGTAAATGAAGTTAGAAGTCCTGGCACTGGATATTCTACTGCCGCAGTACTGATGTTCTTGTACTCATACTCAGCAGTGGCTTTCTTCTCTTTTCATGACTAATCTCTTTAACATAACTTCTGTGGCTGCTCATTTCTAATCCTATTTCCACCCGCCCCAACATGCAGCCACCATCACAACCCTGCCGTTTATTCCTATCGTCAAGGTGAGAGTTGGTCATGATTCAGCTCTTTTCCAGCCAGCCACCATAAGGATATTTCTTCCATGTGGCCTTAACCCTTCCCATTGGTTATTGTGTGTACTTTCAGATGTAAGGTCCTGCTGTGCCTTCCTCTCTGAATTTGCATGCTCTTGTACATACCCCATCAAGTCTGTCATGTGGAACTCTGTCAAATCCAGGCACGTAACCCGGTCCCATATTTTGCACTGCTTTTTAGTAGATGCCAGCATTGCAACAGGCTGGACCTTCCAGCAGGATGTATAATCTGGTGTCAGCCACTCACTGTCACTGTCCCTTGTTGGTTGTGCCAGCACCCAGGTGTCCATCCCAGGTCTGTTTCACATTCAAAACTTTATTCCTGTGCAACTTAGAGCTGCAAGCCTAACCAAATAGTTGGCTTTACAGTCCTGTACTATTGAGCTACTTTTCCTTCTGAAGGAACTCCACAGAACTTTAGACATTTCTTTCTATCCATTCCCTGTTTAAGTGGAGGGTGGGTCGTCTTTAGCTAACGAGTGACCTTTTTATCCTTGTGTCTTAATAGCTACATTAGTGGTAATAAATGCTAATGTCGTCAGTTGAAAAGTACGGAATTGTATGTGCTTAAAAGTAAGTTAATAAATTAAAAGATCAAACATCTTTCGTCCATTCTCAGGTTCCCGACACCTTCTGTACTGTTACTGTCAAAGAAGAAGACAGGAAAGGTGACGAAGAACTTGTAAGAGATGTGACGATGCAAAATTGTGAAACGTTGGATACTATAGGTAAGTGGGGTACCAGATGTGGAAGGAAAAATGTTATTCTTAGTTAAGACTTTTTCATTTCAAATTGCTATAGTAGATAATTCAGAAACGTGCACTTTCCATTTGTTAAAGCTTTCTGCCCCTCAGTTGGTTTATATATTCTTGATGGTTTACCTTTAAAATGTTGACGGTCGGAACATCGAACCCACTTCCGCAAACTCTGAACTGCACCTGGTCAAAACCTCAAATGCCAATGTTCTGAACCACAAAATCTCACAACCTTTTTGACCCGTGTTAGTACTTGTTTGTAGTAGTGCAGTCAGAAATGTCGATGTTTTTTTCGAGTATGTGACATTTTGGCGGTGCGGGTTTCACAGAAACATTTGGGTGGTGCGGCCGTTCGGCTTTGCACAGTCGACATTTTAAAGATAAACCAGTCCTGGCACGATAATACTATCATACCTTTGCAAAGTTCCACATGTTTAATTGACCCTCCTTCCAGTTTGACTATGTCCCAGATGTTTTAATTTTCTCCTCCTTTTATCTTTATAGTTTTTCTTTTCTTTTCTTTGGGGGGGGGGGGGGGTTACACTTATTTCTTTTTTCCATCTTGGCTATTTTATTTCATGCCAGCATTGGGTCTTTTGTTTTTACAAACTTAACCCTTCCACTTTGCATTTTGTTTTGTCTTCGTCTCCTACTGGACCAGAATTTCTTGAATATCCTCCTTTTTCAGGGTATACACATTTAAATGTACTAGCCTTTCTTCATGAAGTGTAGAATTTTATTTCTATTTGATAACCTTAGTAATGGGACCCACTTTTCTCATTTCAGAGGTGACAAGGAGGGCCCTTCATGTCATGTATGTTGCACATAAAAAAGTTGTGGCTTTGAGAATCAGAGTCTTGCCTGCAAGTTGCAAAATAATTGTAGCTTGTTTAAACGCATTAAGCTTTACTATTCTGTTCAGCCTTGCATTGCGTATAGTTTTTCTTCTCTGGAAAGTCAGTACCTTTCATTCATTTTGTTAAATCTGCTTCAGAGGAGCAGCCTTCAGACTCCGAGATGACAAGGAAGGTCTTCTGTTTAAGCTGAACAGTTGCAGACCTGTGTCTCCTCCCACCAAAGGGACCTCCTGTTCAGAATATGAGTGCATCATAAACCCCTCCCACACATTTTTTCACTTTGCCTTCCATCTTGAGATATTCAAATCTTGTTTGATATTTATTGGTCTGGGTTCATTTTTGTCTGAGATATTCCAAAGTGAACGGCACAGAGGAATACAAGGTGACTCCAAGCAGTGTAATGATACAGAACATGTAGGAGGGCGAGACTAGAGATAAATGACAGCTGTTGATACAGTACTGTGCAAGTGTACAACTGACTAACCAGACAGGTGCATCCACTGAGAAGTAACCGAGTACAGTGCAACAAGAAAAGTGTTGGCCCCAGAGTGAGAGGGATGAATGAAAGTGTGAAATGGAACAGTAAGAAATAACGGGGCCAGAAGCACTTAACTAGTATTGGTCTCTATTTTTTTTTCTTTTCTTTTTTTTAACTCAATTTTATGGCCTCCTTCTCCAGTTGCAGGGTGTGCAGTACTGGCATTCCCCAGAAGGGGGGGCACTTTGGCAGGACTGTGCCCAAATACTCTCACGTGGATGAGCAAGTGACACATCAACTTATTCCCATCCTTTCCTGGCTGGCTGTTCCATTGACTGAGCTGCTGTTCGAACCCAAGTCTTCGTGTGTGTGACTGCAAGAAGGTCAAAGCAATCAGTACTTAAGAGAATAAATCCAGGCTGTTCACTCGAAGACCTGATAATAAAACTACAAGTCTAATACTTTGGTCACATAATGTGAAGATAGAATTCACTAGAAAAGACACTGATGCTGGGAAAGATTGAAGGCAAAAGAAGATGGTGGATGAATCACATTACAGACGTAATGAATAAGAATTTGCAAGAACATGAAGCAGTTTTTGTCAGACAGGCCTGGTATGCTAAACTCAGTGAGGTCACAAGGAGTCAGATTTGACTAAACTAAAAAAAAAAAAAAAAAAAAATGGCAGGCAACTTCTAATTGTAAAAGGAGACTTATTCTTTAATATTGGAAGGTGTTGTGTAATCTATTTGTCAAGATATTTTTTTTTCTTATGGATATTTACTTTTAGTACACAGTTTTACAGTGCAGAGTTGGCTTCCCCAGTGGTGCATTCCAGGCACAGCCTGTCAAATTGAACTGGATCAGACATTGTCTTATAGAACAGGCAGAGGTCTTGTCTTAATAACATGGCAGAAAAAATCTGACAATCCCTGGAGCTTTTTAAATAGCCCATATTTACCCAATCTTACACTTTTTCAGGTAAGTAATTATTGTACCTTGACAAGTTCCTTCAGGTAGTTTGTTCAAGGGCTATAAAACATAGTACTAATTGAAGAGGGAGTTCAGGTGAGTGAGGTATAAAATAGTATATACCCTTTCAAATTAGAAGGGCTACATAATATGTCTTTCTGACTTTGCTCAATTCAGTTTAAATTGCTATTATCCATAGATCTTCAGTGATTGTATATTTTTATATTTTGACCATTTAGTCTGCATTAATAATCTGGGGCGGCCACGGTGGTGCAGTGGTTAACGTTATCGCCTCACAGCAAGAGGTTCTCCTGTTCGATCCTCAGTTGGGGTGCCTTCTGTGCGGAGTCTGCATGTCCTCCCTGTGGTCGCATGGGTTTCCTCCTGGTGCTCCAGTTTCCTCCCGCATCCCAAAGACATGCTGTATGTGGATTTGACACTCTAAATTGGCCCTAGGCATGAATGCCTGCATGTGTGTGCCTTCCATGGAAGGTTGGGCGCCGGGCTGGCAACTTGGCACCGTAAAACTCTACTGCCAATCATGAGCGGACAGTTGATCCTCTGTGGCGACCCCTAACCGGGAAAAAGCCAGAAGAAGTAGTAGTCTGCATTAATAATCTGTCCTTTTTGTGAAGCCTTATGATCCTGTATTTAATGAGGTTATTGCCACTGCAACAGATGCATATTTGTTTATAGACCATCTTGGTTTTATTTTATTTACCAAGCGGCCTTCACTTAGAAATATCCCATTTTCAAGGTGGATCTGCCCTCCCCCAAGAAAGAAAGAAATATCGAAACAGTATAATAAGAAGAAAACTGCAAGTGTAGAATTTGGAACGTACTTTACAGACTAAAGTTCTAGTGCATTCTGTAAGAGGGTATTCAGTGTAGCTGAATTACATATGATAATCCCAGTAGCTGAATTACTTGTAAAAACACCAGTGCATTCTTTGTAAGAGAGCATTTGTTGTAGTTGATTGTAGTATGCAGAAACACTGCACTAACCGTGCAGCCTACAATTAGTAAGGGGCACATCAGTGGATAATATATATATACAGACCTGAAAGCTAGATGTAAAAAATTATCAAAACAGAAACAGGTGCACCATACGTGGCAAAGGGTTTCAAGAAAGTTTACACTAGGATTTATTCCAAATAGCTATGAGAGGCAGGGGCTGAGTCACCATATTTATTATTAGATTTGCTCATTTTTAAAAGGTGTTAATTTGATTACCTTAATTCTCAGGAGGGGGAAGATCTTCTTGGCCTGCATTTTTCATTTGTGGACTATCTTGCCCTACCACAGCTGTCTGGTATTCTGCGGCAGTTCTGATGTACTGCGCAAGTGTATGCTTACGCAGTACATCAGAGCTGTGGGCAAAAGCAACGGAGAAAGCAAGATCTCCGTTGCTTTTTACAAACTGTTTAGCAAATGCCCTTGCTAAACATATTATTGAGTACCCCAGTCACAGTTTTCGATTTTTTGTTTTGGAACAAGTGTTACAAGACCTTAGAGGGGGACCATGGGGAGGATAAATTGTAAGAAAGGGAACTGCATTGGCATTTTAGATTAAATGCTACTAATCCCCCTGGACTCAACAAAGGGGTGTATATAGCTTGTGTTTTAAAACTTAAATCTTACACTGTGTAGCCAGGTGCTTTTTTTGTCAGGCAAGGATTATTTTTATTTTCATTTTATATTTGTAAACTAGCAGATAACATAATATTTTTTAAGTCTTGACCTGTAACATGTTGTTGCTTTAAGGCATGCTTTTTTTTTTTACAAGTGAGTGCATTGATGATGCAAACTGCCATGTGATTATAGGGAGGGGTATTTAAACTTGGTGTTTGTGCTTTTTGTAACAGATTCTGATGAAGTATATTTTTATACGAAAGCACTCAATCTTGTCAATTTTGCTGTGTCTTATTAAACTACTGGAAGCTCTTCTTGGCCTGCATTTTTCATTCCTGGACATCTTGCTGGTAATCTTAATTCCTGTTTTATGTTGCTGATGTGTAGAAGGTGTAATGAGCTGAGAAAACGCTAGCAATTTTAAATGCAAACTTGGATTATTTTTAGCTTCCACATTCTAATGGTTGTAAAATCTTCAAGTTAAATCTGTTAGAGCAGTCATCGTTAATCCAGCGAAAGTTACCTGGGAGTACTTTAACTGCTTCGTCTGATGTTGGGTAATACAACTAATACGTTGCTTGATGTCATCTAAGCTTACAATTACAAGTATAGCTTCATGTCATAATAGTAAGTTGATATGCAAATTAGACTTTAATGGATATTGTACCATTTTATTAGACTACTAGTTGTATGCAACAGTCTGTCTTTTCTATATATTGCGTAACCTGGGGTACCAAATTCAGAGGCATGTATGCAAGGTTCCAGCTATTTTTCTAAAATTGCTAAATTTTTAGGTTGCAAGCATTCGCTTCATGCTTTATAGTTCAGGTACTTTGTTGCAGATGCTTCTACAATATAGATGTAAGAGGCTGAGGCCTTTTAAATGTTGAATTTGAGAAGATGGATGATTAGTTTCAGCAGGTTCATAGGTTGATACTAGGCTATCTGCCCTAGGGCATTTATAAGCCTAACCAGAGTGTGTTTGGCTTTCGCCGCCCTTTTAGATTAGTTGACTGTGCCTCTGTATAGTAGGTCACAGAAGATATCACTTTTAAGGTTAGTTTACTGTGCCTCTGTCTAGTAGGGACACAGAAGAGATCCCAGGGGTAAACCTACGATCTCCCATCCACTCGTCAAGATTTCTCTTGAAGAGGGTTATTGAGAGGCTGTGCCTAACATGGATTGGGATTTTGTTCCAGAGTGAGGGGAGCCTCTGGGATATGAATCTGTCCCTCCAGCATGTCCTATTTATTTCTGTGCTGAGGTTTAAGTCCCTGGAGTGTGTAGCTCTAAGGGATTTGGATTTCCTGAGGTGGAGCATGTCCATTAATTCTGGGTTGGACATGGCTTTATACGTCAGGCACAGATCGCCTCTGAATAGGTGGTAAGCAACTGAGTACAGCTGGAGTTTCTTTAGCCTAACTGCGTAGGGCATCTGTTTGAGTCCCGTGATCCTCTTGGTGAGGTACTTTTGGGGTCTTTCCAGTTGCTGCAGGTGTCGGGTAAGCTACATCCCGAATGGGGCATTGTATTCAATTATGGGCCTGATGACTGATGAGTAGAGGGACACAATGACCTCTCTTGATCTAGATGTGAACCCTTTCATGATAAGGTGGGCTATATAGAAGGTCTTTCTAACCACTTTGGCAACGTGATTGTCAAAGGAGAGATTGCTACCTACTTGGGTCCCCAAATCCCTAATTACTTCTTCTGTACTTAATGGATTACCACCTATGTGGTAATTTGTGGGCACTTTGTTTTTCCCAAAGGGGATGACTATGTACTTTTTGGCATTTAGCTTTAGGCCATGGCTCTGTCACCAGTTATCTGTCTCTGTGAGACCCTTTTGGAGGATGCTTGTGTCAGTCGGCGAGTCGATTATGGCACCCAGTTTGCAGTCATCTGCGAACTTGGTCAGCCATAGTCCTCCCATGTTAGCCTGTACCTCAGAGAAATATATACCGAACAAGAGAGGTCCCAGGACTGAGCCTTGTGGGATGCCACTTGTAACTGGTTTAGAGTCTGACATGGCACCTGCAATTCTGACCATGTGGGTTCTATCTCTGAGCCAGTTTGCAACCCATCTTGTGACATATGGGTTGATATTTAAGCTGGTGAGCTTTTTTATGATGCCCGAGTGTTGAAGGCTTTTGCGAGGTCCAGGTAGACTGTGTGGACTACCTTCCCTTCATCTATGGCCTTGGTGACTGTTTCAAAGAAGTCGACCAGGTTCAAGAGGCAAGATCTGCCCTTAACAAAGCTGAATTGGGTGGGATCCAGTGTTTAGAGGTTCCCAATGTCTTTGTTTATGAGTTCCATGATGATACGCTCCATAGCTTTGCAGACCAGGCTAGTCAGGCTTATAGGGTGATAGTTTCTGGGGTCTGTTGTGGCACCACCTTTGTGGAGTGGGACCACTGTTGCTGTATGCCATTCCTTGGGTACATATCCTGTAGTAAGGCTGAGATTGAACAGTGACTTTATGTGAGGGTTCAGTTCTTCTTGGAGCTCGTGTAAGACGCAGCCCAGGACACCGTCCGGTCCCACTGATGCTGTGTTTTTTGCTTTGGAGAGGGCAGCTCTCACCTGTGCATCTGTGATGTCAGGGAGGCTACACACAATGTCTGTGGGTTCAGTGTATTTTTTGTCATTTTGCACTAACTCAGAGCATATCTGGGAGTTGCCACCCAGGTTCCTGACATAATTGAAGAAGGCCTTGTGATTATCTTTAGCATCTTGTGCAATTTTTCTTTCGAAGCTGGCCTTAGATGATTTTATGAGGGATCGTAGTTTCTTGCTAGTACTGATCAGAGATGCCTTCCCTTTTTGGGATTTTGCTCTGTCATGTAATAGCTTCCTCCTTCTGTTGTATAACTTATTTATGGCTAGGGTCCACCAGACAGGTCTCCTGCCTTTGGAGGAGTGAGTCTTGGTTTTATTTGGGATAGCATGATCCATGCATTCCTGTAGGTGTCCATAGAATGCATTTGTAAAGGATTCTGCGGTTTGGGCCATATTTTCCACTGGCCCGGGGGCTTTGAAGGATTCCACCTCGGTTTTGAGAAGTGTGAAGTTTGCTTTTGAGAAATTCTTCACCGTGGTTTCCTTGGCTGGGGGTGGGGATGGGATATGGATGTCCAGTGAAATTAATTTATTCTCAGATCTTACCAATGAGGGGTATACCTCTGGTAAGGAACATAGAGTCCCCATGTTGGTGATGATCAGGTCCAATATGTTTTCCCCTCTTGTGGGAGTGGTGACCAGTTGTTCCATAGCATTTGAGTTTATAAATTCTAGGAACCATTGGGCGAGGGTGTTGGGGCTTGAGTAGTGCTCCCAGTCTATGTTTGGGTAGTTGAAGTCACCCAATATAATGGTGTTTGGAAAGACCTTCATATTCTCCAGTGTTCTCAGGGAAGCCGAGTGGGGTTCCTGAGTTTGGGAGGGTGGTCTGTAGCAGGCTATAGACTGAAAGGCAGTTTTGCCCACTGCTAGTTGCACATGGTCTCCGATGCTTCGTGCAGTGCCACTAACCTGGAGGTGTGGCTATCTTTGATGAATATGGATACTCCCCCTCCTTTTGTGGTTCAGTCCGAGTTTTGGGGCCGAAAAGCATGGTATGAGGTCCACAATTAATTTCAGTATCACCAGCTAGAAATAGCAGAACGTAAAACAGAATTTTACAGATATTTTTGAGAAAGATTTTTATTTGCATGTGTGCCTAGATAAGATTATTTTTTTGTGGCTGGAGAGTAAAAATGGGTACTTTAATGTGGATGTTATGGCAGTATGTATATTGATAACAATGTGAATGTTTTTGGTATTTGTTCATTGTGGTAGACGTTTAGTAATAAAGTTATGAGCCTGTAAACAGGTGTGGCAGAAGCAGTGATGAGCAGTGCTAAAATAATAATGGAAAAATTAGAGAGTATTTTTTTACTATGATTTGATCACACTTGCATTACCCACAAGTTTTGTGAGTAGCGCAAGTGTGCTTTTAAGGAGGTGTGGTTTTAACATGAAATAAGGTTGTGGGTAAGTAAGCATAATGTTAGAGGAAGGTGGTGTGCTGTGAATGGGGGTGGGGGGAAAGAAAACCGGACTAGGCAATCACATACAGTGTAGGCAAAAGCCAGAGACCTATAGAAATATTACCAAGGCTAAAGAAACGGTGAAAATGGCTGTGAACGTAATTTCACTTTGACTGCTCCTTTGTCAGTAGTAAAATGTAAAATGCTAAGCCACAGCACTGTAGTATAACAGGGTGAATATATTGTTAAACTACTAGCAAGGGCAAACAAATACACAGTAGGCCATAGGTCTGTCATTCGTGGACAAAAGGTGCAACATGTATTGTTGAAAACAGTTTAATTACCTGACATTGTCACATGACAGATCTACAAACGTAATGGGCAGCTGTAATTGTGTTTGCAATAATCAGCATATTTGATTATCCATAGACCCATTTCCCTTTCTTATGTCTGTACTGTACACAGCCCTGGGGGACACCACTGGTATCCACATTTTAGACAAATGGGTAACCCTCCCACCCTAACTTGTTGCATCCCCTGCTTTAGTGCTTTGTCCATTGAATTATATATGGATTGGCACTTAATGCTGGTAATGTATTAATTGTTCAGCCATGTGGAATCATTTCAGGATCCTTAGTTTTGCTGTTATGTCTTCAAATAATGCCACAAGATTCCAAATATAAGATGTCCCTGTAGTGTTTTACGTCCAGCACAGGAAGGTTCCCTTTGTCATTTAGATGAACTCCAAATTGTTTGGATCTGGTGTGACAAACCGCTTTTTTGAACTGGTACCACTACAGCTTGTTACCATAATATGCATGCTACTTTTGCAAATCACAACTTCATTTGTGAAATAAATACATGCAGCACGTGACCTTTCACTTTTCACATTATGCTCATTAATCATAGAACATTTTAGACAACTGGGCCCTGTTGCCATTTATACCTTGCCAGTACCCTCCTTAGACCTATACCTACTTTTCCAAGGAGCAGTGGGCCAGTCATACCATAGGGTGCATTTGTGGGCACCTATGCAGCTTTTTTGAAGGAAGATAATTTATAACATTGCTTATTATAAAGTGGAAGTTTGTTCCAGAGAAGGGATAAGCATTGCATGACAAATCCATTTTTTTCCACTATGCTTTGTTTATTTGCTGGAGCAATTTTGATCCATGGTACTAGTGCTACTGAGACTGTTTGATTGTGGAAATATAAAAGTTCTTGGACAAAAGGAACACTAATGGTCCAAAGGGCAAGACACAAATCACCCCTAAGAAGCTTTTAGGATACTGATTAAAGAGACCATGCTTCCAGTCTCTCCTGGTAGTTCTTGTCTGTTTAAGTTTGATATTTTTTTTTTTTAGTTACAAACCTCTGGGATATTTTCAGTTGCTTTGATGTACGATGCATCGTAAAAGGGGTGTTATATTAGGTCTAATCAATGCAGAATATCAAGAGGTTAGAACTTTCCTGAATCAAGATGAAATACCTTTTGCAATCAAATGTGCCAGGTAACAAGATTCTTAACTGTTGTTGCAGTTTGATAGTCAAAGGAAAGGGAATTGTCTACCCATAATCCAAGGTCTCACTACACTTTCATTTTGAAATGGGGTGTTGTCTGTACTATAAGCTGGATAAAGGGATTGTTTACGAAATGTAACGATATTGCACTTTTTAACATTTGGTTTTAACCTGTTCTTTGAGTTGTTGACATACTGAAGTTCCATTTGGAGCTTCTGTTTACCAGAAGGGAACTTGAGGATGACACCAAGTTTGTAGTCATCTGCAGACTTGGTCAGTCAGAGTTCCCCATATGTAATTTGGAGATATATGAAATAGATGCCAAATAGTAATGGTTCCGGTACAGAGCTCCAGGGAGCACCACTGATCTTGTTCGTGTTTACTGAGGACATACCTGCCACCCTTATTACATGGGTTCTATCCCTCACCAATGTGATATCCACCTAACTGTGTAGGGCTCAATTTGGAGATAATTATCAATTTCTAGGAAATGTATTCTATTTGTTACACTGAATTTCATTTGTGAGTTCCATTTTCAGAATTTTTGTTTTATAAAGACTTTATTCAGACTCCTTAAGAAATGCTTATAGTTTGATAAAAAGATTAAATAAAATAAATTTTCTGATAAAATATTTTAAAATAATGAGTTAAGAGCCCGTCAGCTTTTAATATGGGAAACCAGTTCCTTATAAGCACATTTGCAACCAAAACTTTCAGAGAGAAAGGTAGAAGAAATTACTATCAGGTTTTAGCTTTTATTAAATTATGTGAATTTGTAAACTCAGAATTCATAGTTAACAAAATAATTTAAATTACAGTGTAGCAAGAGCTACACAAAGTAACTCAAGTAAAATCATTTGGCCAGAAAGTTAAATAGTTCAAAAATGGTTTTGCATCTTATTGTAATATAAGCAGAGTATGTTCCACTAAATCAGTTGCATTTTATTTTTCCCTCCTGTGCTTACCAAATACTAACATTGTGATAAAACCAGTTTTTTTAAACACTGATGATGATATTGTAATGCATTTAAATTTGCATATAAAATAACAGCAAAAAAATTTTGCAAATAATGCTGTCTCACTGAACCCCGGACTGTTTTGCTTCAGATAAGGACTATGATATGTTCTAATTCACAACAGACTATTATTTTATCACCAAAATATATTGCAAATCATACAGCGATTGATAGTTTATGTTGAAAAGCATAAGTGCCAACTGGAGACCACAATCAGCGTAGCCATGATAAATCCTGCATCAAGTACATCAAAGAGTTTGGTACCCACACAAAAGTATATAATAATGCAGCTACAAAAACATTAAAGTTCTGAAAATTACTTTTTTTTTTTTTTAATTGTTTGTTGACAAGATTTGTCCTACTAGGTTACAGGTATGTTTTTTCAGCGGAGATCCAAGGTGATATTTATGCTATTGGGGATATTTGGCTAAGGCACTGGGGAACTTTCCCTACTGGTAGTGTACTAGGATTCTGTTGCTGGTGATGCGTTCAACTTCCTGTTTCCATTCTGGGTGCGTAGGTGGCTCAGAGAAACAGGAGGAAGTATGGTGAGTGTGTGTGAGAAGATAGTTGCGGAAATTGAGAAGGCAAATATGGAGATAGCAGAACCTTTACGATAAAGGGAGGTAAGTGAAGCTGAAGAAGTGGAAAGTTAGTCCATATTGGAGGAGAAAGGAGGAATGAACAAGGTGAAGGAGTGAAATGTTATTAAAGAGGTACCAAATTCAGAGTGTTTATTTCAGGAGAAGTTGTTTGAGGAGGATGAAGAGAGTCAGTAGGGATGTATTATTACATCAATCCGGAGGGTTGCTGGATATTTATTTAAAAGAAATGATTAACTAGAGTGAACCGGAGAGTGAAGTGACAGTATTATGGGGTGAAATTATGGAGAAGGTTCAAGAAGAAGAGGTTGTTGAAGACACGATAAGAAAGAAGTCTTACGCACAGACAGTGGAAGAGGGAGAAAGAATTGAAGAAGTGAAGGAAGGAAAGAAGAAATTTGTCCTAAGGTTGAGCAGTAAGAAAGAGAAAGGACTTGAAAGGTATGAAGTCTGGGACACTGTAATTGCGCCATTGGGTGTTTCACCCAAGGAGGTAAGAGCCTTTATTCTTATTAATAAGGAAATGTACTGTGATATATTCTTTGAAACGGGACAGGATATGGAGAATTTTTTTAGAACGGTATGAACAAAAAAAGAACTGTAATCCTTGGAGTGAATATCTGGTGCAGGCATTTCATAGAGAAACAAAAAAAGAGTTATAATGCAATTTAGAATGGAAGTCAAAAAAGAGGAACTGAAAGAATATTTAAAGACTGAATGTAAAGATGTTATGGTCACAACAAAAAGATATGATGACAGAGGTTTATAGACTGGGGTTTGGGATTGTGGGATTATTTTGAAAATGGAAAGTGATAATGTTGTACATATTCAGAATGTGATTAATGTCAACAGTAACAGAGGATTTGTTAAATACAGATGGCAGCCACAAACATGCTTTTTCTGTGGAAAAAGTAATCACTTGTTTAATGAATGTGATAAATGAAAATGTTGTATTTATGGTAAAACAGGGCATGAATGAAAAATGTGTCATGAAATGTAAAGAATGTGGAAAAACTGGACATACGTGGGTGGATTGTGAATAAAGTTTAGAAGTTACAGAAAAAGAATGTACACAGAATCCAGTTTATGAAATAGATAAAAATATAGAAAAGGAACAAGAACGACAGGTTAGTACACAGGAAAGAAATAAAGATATAAAACATGAGGAAAGGTCGAGGGAACAAGAGGTGCTTGATACAAGCAAAGATGAGTATGTAAACTGGTAAGTAGTAAGAGGAAAGAAAAATCCTATAGGAAAAAGGAAAGAGAGGAAGAGGAAATTTAAAAGTGTAATTGTGAAAGAGAATTAAAAAAGTAAAGGACGAGAGAGGACTACTATACTAGTTTCATTTAAAGGCTGAAGATCTTGGCCTTAAATGTTAATAGTATGAAGAATATTAAAAGAACAGATATTTTAGAATGTTGTGCTTCAGTTAATATGCACATAATTATATTGGAAGATACTAGAATCTTGGAAGAGGAAAGGTTACAGACTGAAGTTTTATGGGGTGGAATTACTGTATGGAATATGGGAAAAGATAAATGCTCAGGAATAGTTGTACTATGTCAAGAAAATGTTAAAATCTTAGATTTTACAATAGTTGAACTGAGAAGAATAGCAGTAATAGATTTAAGATGGAAAACAAATGTTTACAGAGTTATGGCAACGCGTGCAATTGTTACAAAGAAAGAGAGAATGTTTTAAAAAAAAAAATAAATGATGTAGGTGTTGATATGGATGTAGTATTAGTGGGGGATTTTAATTGCAATTTAAGAATAAGAAAGAAAAACAGTAGTGATAAAATTACACAAGAGATAATGAAAAGTGGAAAGCTACACATATAGGATAATAAACACTGGACTTAAAGAAGAAGGGAGTTAAAACCAGAATCGATTACTTTTTAGTATTGGACAGTTTAAAAATTTGGCAAAAAGAGGGATAAAAAGGACAGGATTTTCAGATCATATAGCCATATGGATAAAGGTGCATGACAAAGAAGGATACATAAGAATAGGTAAAGGTGTCAAAACGCTTAATGAAAAAGATTTAAATAAAGATGAGAGGGAAAAGATAAACTATGGAAGGACCGGATCACTATCGCATAGCCAAAATTTGAAAACTCCAAAGACGATATGGCAGAGACCATATCGCTGAAGTTTTGAAATGTCGAAAAAAAAATTAAAAACAAAAAACAACTTACCTGTATGTTTTTGTAGGAGGGCAAGCCCCCCTGCACCCCCCCACATCCCTATTACTTAAATATATAAACTCCTCGATCGCACTACAGTGAGGAAAATGGCAAATCATGGGTTCCGCACTATACAGCAATCCCAATAGACAGTTGTCGGCATTTCAAAACTTCGGCGATATGGGCTCAACCATATCATCTTCGGAGTTTTGAAATTTCAGCAATGTGATAGGATAATGGAAGGACCATATAGGTATGAGAATATTTTATGAAAACTGGACAAGTAGGTGGATAAATTTTAAAGAAAAATGTAAATTTTTTGGAGTGTCAAGATGAAAAGAGAAGGATAGAGAAATTAAAATAAAACAACTGAGTCAAGAACTGTTAAAGGAAATATGAAAGAATAAAACAGCTTTTTTCATGAAAAAGAAAAGGAAATATATGATATAAATCAGGAAAAGATTAAGAGATTGTTACATAAACAATGATATTGTTTACAAGGAAGAAGAGAAGAGGTTGCACCTTACTTGAATAAATTGGTAGAAGAGAATAAAAAAATAAGGGAATTAAAGAAGAATAATAAAGGAGAGAAAATAATTGCACAAGATGGAGCACAAAATAAACTCCATAATACTATCTGTGAGCTACAAAGCAGAAATACAGAATTTGCTCATGTGATAGCAGGTGATTTCAACAAAGTTGAGCTTAAGGAGGTGCTACCCCATTTTTATCAGTATGTGGATTTCCCCACCAGAGGGGAGAATATCTTATACAAAGCTTACAGCAATATTAAAGGAGCCTTTAAAGCTATGAAGCACCCCAACATAGACGGCTGTGATCACACTGCCATCCTTCTTCTGCCTTACCTGTAAGACTTCTTTGATCAGAGTAAAAAACAACTACTAAACAAATCAGAGTCTGGCAGGAGGGTTATATGGATTGCCTTCAGGACTGTTTCAATGCCACCTGCTGGGGGGGGGTCTTCAAAGAAGCACCTACCCACAACCTCCAGTTAGACATGGACACCAATACTGACTCAGTTCTTGCCTACATAAATAAATGATTGAGGATGTAACCACCACGAAAGCCATCGCTATAAGAGCTAATCAGAAGCTCTGGCTCACCTGGAATGTCTGCAAGCTACTGAGGGAAAGAACTACAGCATTTAAGGCAAATGGCAAAGAAAGATTAAAGGTGACCAGGTTAAATCTGAAAAAGAGCATCAAAGAGGCAAAGAGGGAGTATGGGAGTAAAATTCAGATCCTCTTCCAAGACATGAGGGACACAAGAAGCCTATGCCAGGGGTGCAGCAGCTCACGGACTATAAGACAAAAACACCCCAATGTGATGACAACTTGGAATTCCTAAGTGAACTGAATTCCTTATTTGGCAGATTTGAGGATAAGAACATAACCATACCTTCTAAAACAACAACTGACAAAGAAGTTTGAGGAGGTGAGACTTGAGCTTAAGAAGGTGAATCCTAGGAAAGCAGCTGGACCAGATAACATACTTGGCAAGGTGTTGAAGGGGTGTGTGGATCAGGTTTGTCTGGTACTGACTCACATCTTCAACTCTCCATAGCAAGGGATGAAAGTTCTCTCGCATTTGAAGGAAACCAGTATTGTCCCACTTCCAAAGAAACCCAACCCTACCTGCCTCAATGGCTTCAGACAGGTCACCTTAACCTCAAACATCATGAAGTGCTTTGAGAGGTTTGTAGAGAAACATCTATCTGCAGGTTTGCCCAAGTCCTTCGAGACGCTCCAGTTTGCATACCAGGCAAGAAGATCGACTGTGAATGTGATATCAGTCACACTACATCTTGCACTAAAACACCTAGAAGGGAGAAACAACTGCATAAGGCTGCTGTATATCAACTTCAGTTCTGCATTCAACACTGTGATACCAGTGCAACTTGTGGATAAGCTCTTGAAACTTGGGATAAACAAGCACCTGTGTAACTGGACTCTTAACTTTCTGATTGGTAGTCCCCAATGGACATGCGCTGGAAACAACACCTCTCTAGACATAATCCTAAATACTGGTGTTCCCCAAGGTGGTGTGCTCAACCCTTTGCTCTTCACCATCTTCACCCATGACTGTACTGCAAAACTTAACTCAAACCATATTATAAAATTTGCTGATGATACCACAGTCGTGGGCCTCATTAGTGGTGGGGATGAACATAACTACAGGGATGAGGTGAACACTTTGATTCCCCTGGTGTGACAAGAACAATCTGGACCTGAGTGTTAATAAGACCAAAGAAATGATTATGGTCTTCAGGAGAAAGGCAACAGTTCACCAACCACTCACTATCAAAGGGGAGGTAGTAGAAAAAGTCAGAACAGCCAAGTTCCTGGACTTTCACCTCTTAGGTGACCTCTCCTAGACTGTTAATACCAACCATATAGTCAAGAAGGCTCAACAGAGGCTTCACCTCCTGAGAAAGTTCAAAAAGGCCAGGCTCCCACTGTCTGTGCTTACCACTTTTTACAGGGGAGCTATTGAAAGTATCCTCACTAGCAACTTCATAGTACAGTTCGGCAACTGCGCAGTTGCAGAGAAGAAGAAATTGCAGAGGGCAGTGAGGGTGGCTGAGAAAATCTTGGGCACAAATCTCCCTTTTCAGGAGGTTTTCCTTACAAGAGCAAAAAAGAGAATATACACAATACTAGCTGATTTAACCCATCCAGCCCACAACTGGTACTCACAACTTGTGCCTGGAAGGAGGTACCACAGCTTCTGATGTAAGTTTACCAGATTCAGGAATAGTTTGTATCCTACAGCTGTGAGACTTTTAACTCTGACTACAACCATAATACCTGATACATTGAAGCCTCTTTTTTTTTCATTTGATCCTGCTGCTCAGAACATTACTGCCAGTACATTATTATACATATGATGGCGATACTGAGTCATGTACAAGGTTAACAAGTGTAATATGGTAACCAAACAGCTGCTATTTGCTAGTCTCTATTTACTATTCATCTTAACAGTGTAGGGGTTTGGTGGTGGGTATTTATTTATTATTTATCACAGGATAATTATTTACTATTCATCTTAACAGTGTAGGGGTTTGGTGGTGGGTATTTATTTATTATTTATCACAGGATATTTATTTACTATTTATCTTAACAGTGTAGGGGTTTGGTGGTGGGTATTTATTTATTATTTATCACAGGATAATTATTTACTATTCATCTTAACAGTGTAGGGGTTTGGTGGTGGGTATTTATTATTTATCACGGGATAATGACTATTGAATGTGTTTTTCTAATGTTAACTATCTCTCGCATGCCTTACTTGTTTTCTTTCTTATGTTTTCCTCTGATACTGCTGTATCTATGTCATTTGCATTGCATTTCTCTTGGGAGGTGACATTTGTAATTTCATTTAGGCTGCACTTCTGTGGTCCTAAATGACAATAAAGTTTCTTTGAATCTTTGGAATATTTGAGGTGATTAAAAAGTATATAGAGAAGACTTTTGTAAAGAAAAAAGCAAATGTAACCCAGAAATGGAAAGTTAAAATCCAAATAAAGAAGATAATGAGAATTTGGAGAAAAGTATAAATGTGAAAGAGCGAAATGAAATATTGAAAGATATCAATCTGGACAGAGCTACAGGACTGGATGGTACTGAATATCATATGCACAATGATATGGAAAATTGGCAAAAAGTCTTTTTTTGTGGAGGTATTAAATGAATGGCTAAAGATAGGCATGGCAGATAAAGAGATATGTATTGGGAGTGTGACATTTGTATGGAAAAAAAGGAGAGAGAGAGATGATATTAAAAATTGGAGAGATTCAGTACTATTGAATAATGTAGACTATAAGATATTTAGAAGGATAGTAACTAAAAGACTAACAAATTAAGTAGATAAGTTGCTTGATCAAAAAATTTTTGGTAGATAGGGGAAAGAAATTCAGGATTTGTTATGGATAGTAAAAGAAGTAGTAGATGATATAAATAAAGTTATGGTAGGAGGTTTAAGTAAGAGATTTGATAAAATACAGTATGAATCATTACGGGATATATTAGGGACTTATAAGTCATAAAATAGTAAAAACAATTAAGTCCGTATATGAGAAAAATAATGTAAGAATAAATCTAAATGGATGGTTAAGTGAGGAAAGTAAAATGGGGCGTTAATAAGGCAAAGATGCCCAGTGAGCAGTATAATATTTGCTTTATTTATGAATGCAATTGTTAATAAAATGAACAGGATATTAAATATGTCAGGCTATAAGATAATGGAGGAAATACAATTGCCAATAATATATACATATACAGATGATACAGTGTTAACTACCAAGAACAAAGAATAAATGGAAGTGATCAGAAAGTTAATTCAATTCTTAAAGATGCTTGGTTTATATATAAATAATGATAAAAGAAAAGGTTTGGGATTCATGGGAAATATACAGTTTAATGTAGAGGTTATAGATATACTAGAAGTAGTATTTGGATCAAATGATCAATGTTTCTCTCATCATGCAAAAAAACTAGGATGAAAGGAATGCATATAAGTATATACATCTACCTCCCACAAAAAGCAGTGTCAAAAAGAAAGGCACATGTGGTGGTACACATGGCCACCTCCCTCAGAAATCATTAGCATGGTGAAAGGTACATGTGATGCTATATGTGGCTGACTTCTACAGAGAACATTAGCATGATGAAAGGCACATGTGGTTCTTCCTACAGAAAGCATTAACATGAATAAATGGCCACCTCCTGCAGAAATTATCAGCATGATGAAAGGCACACATGGTACCTCCTGCAAAAAACATAAACATGAAGAAAAACATGTGTGGTGATATACATGGCTACATCCTGAAGAAAGCATTAACATGATAAAAGGCACGTGGTAATATACATGGCTGCCTCCTGCAAAGAACATTAGCATGATGAAAGGCACGTGTGGTACCTCCTGCAAAAACATAAACATGAAGAAAAACACGTGTGGTGATGTACCTGGCCACCTCCTGTAGAAACCATCAGTATGATGAAAGGCGCATGTGGTGATATATATGGCCACCTAATGTAGAAAGCATTAACATGAAGAAAGGCACATGTGGTAATATATATGACAACCTCCTGCAAAAAACATTTGCGCGATAAGAGACACGTGTGGTGATATACATGGTCACCTCCCACAGAAAGCATTGACAGAATGAAAGGCAGTCATGGTATTATACACTATCACTTTAGAAATGGCATTCATCTGCTTTTCTGTCTGCTGAGCAGTGAAAGAGTTGGGTACCTCAAAAGTTACATAGGGGAATATATTCATCCTAGTAATAGAGGAAGCTGAGACGCACTTTGCAAGGGAAACTTGAGGATCCAGACTTCTTTAGTGACAAAACCCCAACAGTTATTTATGATATTTTATGGATGAATGACACAGAGCCTAGATGACACCAAATAGCCTCTATGGCATCCCAGAAGAAATAAGTTGGGGGGTAGTGTGAAGATAGTTGAAGTCTGCCGGCCTAGCCAGATAGAATTTTGGAGATAATTCTGTTATTTATCAATATTAATATAAGCCACAGGCTTGTTCTCTTAAATGGGAAAAATGGTGTTAAATGTGGAACTGCAAAAATGTAACAACAGTGCACTCTACTGTAACAAAAGTTGACAAGTCAATTATTTGATGTCAAAACCCGGAGCCGATACATCTGGATGAAGGAATTCTGCCTATTGTTTAGAGGCCAGAGTTAATGGCTAGGATTTGCATGTATAATTTCTTTTATTGCTCTTGTTCCTGACCAGCTGCAAGATCAAAGGGGATATGTAAATAAATTTGTTTGTTTGTGTCTTTCAGCTTTTCCCTGTTAGGGGTCGCCACAGCGGAACTCCGGTCCGCTAATGATTGGTAGTGGATTTTTACGTACCGGGTTACCAGCCCTGACGCACAACCTTCAACGAAGGCACGCCCCATTCACTTATGCCTCCACACAGAAGACGCTCTAGCTGAGAATCGAACGGGACAACGTCTTGCTATGAGGTGACAATGCTACCGCAGCACCACCACCGCAATAAATAAATAAAATAAATATTAACTAATTAACCTCTGAGAGTCTGTTAGCCTGGGAACCCGAAAGAAATGAAGTAATGTGAAATGAATCATTGGTACTTTATCAATTTAAGGACAGAAGGGATGAGAACATTAGAGCATTTGTCTTGAGAACATCCAAATCACCACTCTGCCTGTGTCTATATGTAAGTAGGATTTTAGAACTGTGTTCCCTCTTAGATATAGCTAGGAAATGGGAAGATTCGACTAGTTTTGTTTTTCTGTGATGTCAGAACTTTTCTACTGTATTATTTTAAGTATTTCTCTGTGATCTCTGAACCTCTTGACTAGCACTGTGTAGTAAGAAGTATTGTCTTGTGTTTTTATTATTTATTATTAAATATGTTTAAACCTTTCAACTGTGGCTGTTTTGTGTGGAGATAATTTAAGATCTAAGTGTACATTGCATGTATATAGTGATACTGTACCAAGTCACTCCAAATAAGTCTTGGCTGTTCAGTCACACTTACCATTTAGATAATCATATTGCACAATATAATTGGACACCCTTCCATAAGGGCCTTTGAGTAGCTGATGATTATTAGCTGGGTGTTGACAGTGATTTCTACTGTATAGCTTGGGTAAAAGGGGCACAGCTGGAGAACCTGTGCCAGCCTTCCCCAGTAGTGTCTGTGGTTGTATAAACTCTTATCTCAAAGTGTGTGTGTCCCTGTGTCTGCTACTTGGGCTGGGACATGAAGCACTAGTTGGACAGAGGGGGTGCTGGAGGTTTTAGCTTGCCCACTAGGCTGAGATCTGGACCCTATAGATGTGCCAGTGGGGAGTCTTATTGGGGACCTGGGGAGAAAGGGAGAAACCAGCCCCAGACTGACTGTAATCTCTGTGTGCTCTTAAGGGAAATTGTACTTTACTGTGTGTGCATTTATTATCCGTTCCCTATATTGACGCCCCTCACTGGTGTTAGTGGTGAGGATTGAGGCTCCTTGATTGCTGGGCCAGTGCACAGGTGTCACATATTAATTGTTTGGCAGTGGTGGGATATCCACACCACATATTAATTGGTTGGCAAATACTAATTGGCTTCTAGTGGTGTGAGTAGAGTGAATTCCTGTAGCTTGTGTAAAGTGATCATTGAAGTTGTTTTGTACGTTAAATCAGCCACGCAGTGAATACTCTGAGTTCAGATCACCACTGTTTTATTTCTTTTGTTAGCTTATTTAGTCAGGGAGAGCAGGTAGCATGTCAGCAGAGGAGTATGGAAAACTGACAAGGAGCAAGCTGGCTGAGATGTGCCAGGCTAGGGGACTGGTGCATGGAAACCTGACTAAGGCAGACATGATTGCAGCTTTGGTCACAGCTACATCAGAAAACAGCAACCAGGAGGACGATCAGACTGGCAGTGGAGATGTACTTCCCTCAGAAAATGGACAGCTCATCCTTTCTGCAGAGGACTTAAAAGTCCATCTGAAGCTAAAGAGACTTGAGTTGGAGGCCAGGTGTTTGGAAATAGAAGCAGCTGTGAGACTGAGATGTCTGCAGGCTGAGGAGAATGAGAAACTTTTATGCCCGGAATGGAGTCATGGAGGTAATGGGGAAGGGAGTAACTGGATCCCAGAAGCACAAAAGGTCAGAAAAATTTCTTCCGCAGTTTAAAGGAAAACGCCACCTTAGAACTCAAAACATTTTTTTTCATTGTGCCTTTGTTTTTGAGCTATTTTAATGCCTGAAAATCACTTCAAGTGCTTCTTTTACAATTTTAATGAGTTTGTCTCAAAATGGCAGATGATGGGGCCTGCCTTGGTAATGTGATCTTACTTTCCTTTCTTCTTCCCAGAATACATTTCAAGTCCTCTTTATATGACTCATGCCAGACATAAGGAAGTGGTGCTGTTTTCTCATGCCATTAAAATATAATGGCAGGACTGTGAAGCACTGTCATCTAAACACACCTTCTGTAAAAGAGCTGTTCTCTGTTTTCCTGACTGAGCCTCATTTATCTCCCTGACAGAGCTTGTTCTATGCTATAACTAGCTGTTAGCTACTTGCAGTAAAAGAAAGCATATAAAAACAGTTTTTTGTAAGAGGTGTCTTTTGTAGTCCTAACAAACTTGATCAACCCTCCCCCATACGCTCATGCTGAGTTGTGAATAATCCTTGCTGTACATTTACAAGTGACAAGTAGTAGTACTCATAACTTAGTCTGTCTGTTACTTCCCAACGCCTTCAGTGGAAGGATTTTCCTCTCTCATGAATGATGTAGAATTAAAATGTGCTTTACTAGTTCCTCAGTTATTTCTTAGGTTCATAGGTTCATAGGTTCATACTAGGCTATCTGCCCTAGGGCATTTATAAGCCTAGCCAGAATGTGTTTGGCTTTCGCCACCCATTTTAAATTTATTTGCTATGCCCTTTTTTGAGGTTAGTATACTGTGCCTCTGTCTAACAGTGACACAGAAGTGATACCCGGGGTAAGCCTACGATCTCCCATCCACTCATCAAGATTCCTCTTGAAGAGAGTCAATGAGGTACTCTGCCTAACCTGGACTGGGATTTTATTCCAGAGTGAAGGAAGCCTCTGGGTTATGAATCTGTCCCTCCAGCATGTCCTATTTATTTCAGTGCTGAGGTTCAAGTCTCTCGAGCGTGGCTCGATGGGATTTGGATTTTCTGAGGTGCAGCATGTCCATTAATTCCGGGTTGGACATGGCTTTATACGTCAGGCACAGATCGCCTCTGAACAGGCGGTATACCACTGAGTAGAGCTGGAGTTTCTTTAACCGGGCAGCATATGGCATCTGTTTGAGCCCTTTGATTCTCTTGGTGAGGTACTTTTGGGGTCTTTCCAGTTGCTGCAGGTGTCTGGTAAGGTACATCCCAAAAGGGGCATTGTACTCAATTATGGGCCTGATGAGGGATGAGTAAAGAGGCACAATGACATCCCCTGATCTAGATGTGAATCCCTTCATGATTAGGTGGGCTATATAAAATGTTTTTCTAACCACTTTGGCCACGTGGTTGTCAAATGAGAGATTGCTATCAACTTGGGTCCCCAGGTCCCTAATTACTTCTTCTGTACTTAATGGATTACAACCTATGTGGTAATTTGTGGGCACTTTGTTTTTGCCAAAGGGGATGACTATACACTTTTTGGCATTTAGCTTGAGGCCATGGCTCTGGCACCAGTTGTCTGTTTTTATGAGGCCCTTTTGGAGGATGCTTGTGTCGGCTGGAGAGTCGATTATGGCGCCCAGTTTGCAGTCATCTGCGAACTTGGTCAGCCACAGTCCTTCCGTGTTGGCCTGTACCTCCGAGAAATATATACCAAACAAGAGAGGTCCCAGGACTGAGCCTTGTGGGACACCACTTGTAACTGGTTTGGAGTGTGACATGGCTCCAGCAATTCTAACCATGTGGGATGTTCTTCATGTTTCACTGTTGCAGTCATAACTGTAGGGTACTCCTGCCGGCAGGCAGCCCGAGGTCGGCCAGAATATGAAAGTCTGGGTCCGGCGTTGGCTGTTTCAGCTAAAACCCTGACTTCAGAGCACATGGGTATAAAGCTGACAGCCGACGCCATCTTCTCCAGTCTTTCTTGCCATGCGGTGCAAAGCAGTTCGCTAGTTGTTGGTTGGCGTTTTCAAGACAACGTGGTGTGATTGTCATCGGTCCGAAGTTTTCTACTTCTCTTCTCAAAGCTAAGTACCCCGTTGGGGAAACTTTTTTCTTGCTCCTCCGATGTCAGAAAAAGTTAATAATTGTGTATCGTGTGGAAAACAAATACCTCATAAAGATTTCCACTCTTACTGTCTACCTTGCTTAAGCCCTGATCACGACGTTTCTTGTTGTCAGTTCTGTGCCAGGTTTAATTCTCGCACTATCAAGCGTAGGTACGATTGGGCCTTGAATTACTTCGGTAGACGATTTAATTATAGAATGTCGTCGGATACTTTACCGACTACCAGATTACAGAAGAAGCGCAAAGACAAGGACAGGCCTCCGAGGTCCAAACAGGATACTTTGCAGCCGGAGCCAGCTTCGGGTTCGGCAGTCGTCAGTGAGGCGCTTTTGCAGCCCCTGTCGTCCGCCACTTCAGAACCGATGGCCGACATGGACTCACATGGTGAGCCAACTAGGCCTAGTAATTTGTCTGCTGCAGGACCTTCGGACGTCGCTCCTTCAGATGGGTCCGGAACCGCTGTGCAGGTACCGGCTTCTGAGGGGGTCTTCAGGCCTTCACACATTACTATTTCCACAAAGACAAAAGCTAAGTCAAAGACTCCAGTTAAACCCAGACTTTCTGCTCAAGCTTCTTCGGATTCAGCTCCTAAGACTCAGAAGCAATTACTTCGGATGGCTGAGGATTTATTAACTATGATTAGGGGCTCTCACCCTCCTCCTGAGAAAAGGCCTAGACAGGATATCCCTTATGATTCCTCTGATCAGGCTTCTGTATCCTCTGTTTCTTCCTCTGATCAGGATTACTCTTTTCCCCCTTATGAGGATTCGGATGCAGAGGATTCTGTTCCCTCTGCCTCCCCCCCTGAAGATTTCTCTTTTGGGGAAACCTTGCATGAGATGTGGGAGCATTTTCATTGGGAAGGTCAGGATTATTCTGCTTCCAAAAAGAGACTCAATGAATTTCTTCTTCTCCCTCAGCACAGGCCTTTAGCTATTCCTCCTGTACTTGACATTGTGGATGATGCCTTCTCTGAAGCTAACTTGAATCCTGATTCCATGCCGTCTGCTCCTTCTAAGCCTGATAGATTTTACAGGGTCCCTGATTCCCATCAATTCTTATTCAAGAACCCTTCTGCTGATCCTGAAACTATTTTGCAGGGTTCTAAGGCTGCTAAGGCCGCCTCCTCTAAGAATCCTATCCCCTCTGAAAAGGATTCTCGTGCCTTGGACAGGTGGGGCAAAAAGGTTTATACTTCAGCTACCCTTTCTATTAGAGCTTTAAATTGCCAGTTTCACATGTTTAAGTATCAACAGTTTCTTTTATCTGTTTTAAAACAAAGGATTTCTACCTTTCCTGAATGTGCTGAGGACAAGGAATTACAGGATATGTTGCATGCTACTGAACAAGTTAGCAAACATAGTTTACATTGTGGTTTTGATGCCTTAGAGGCTTCTTGCAGGGCGGTTGCCTCTGGTACTGTTATCAGGAGACATGCTTGGCTTCATGAGCAGAATTTACCTGAACAAGTTAAGGCAAAATTGCTAGATGCCCCTGTTCAGCATGATGTCTTATTCGGGTCTAAGGCTGAGGAGGTTATTAAAAAGATGGAAGAAAAAGCCAAGTCTATGCAGACTGTAAAAGATTTTTTGCAAGTACAGCCTCCTAGATTTTCCAGAAATTGGCCCTCCAAAAATTAGTCTTTTCCCTCCTCTGACAGGCCTCAAAGGAGAAGATATAGACGCTCCAGAGGTCGAGCGCAGGCTCAGGCCTCTTACAGATCTAGACAGTGGACTGCTTCTTCCCCTAGAAGGGGAGAAGACAGATCTCAAACCCAAAGAAAGCAGACTCAATGACTCCCTCTGTTGGGCTTCAGGTCCTCCTTCCCTGGATGCCCCTCTCGGAGGAAAACTTTCTCTTTTTTACCAAAATTGGACTCGCATTACCCATGACAAATGGGTGTTAGACGTGATTTTGAAAGGTTACAGATTCCACTTCCACACTCTGCCAAGGCCTTCCGGCTGGCCAGATCTGCCAAAACATCAATGGACAGAGGCCTTAAATCAAGTGGACACCTTATTAGCCTTAAGAGCCATAGAACCTGTTCCACCTCTAGAGGTGGGGAAAGGTTTTTACTCGAGACTTTTTCTGGTCCCAAGAAAACAAAATTCCTGGAGACCTATTCTGGACGTCTCGATATTAAACACCTTTTTGGAAATTCCAAAATTCAAGATGCTTACACTTCAACAACTTCTTCCAATGCTCTCACAAGATGCTTGGATGGTAACATTGGACTTAAAGAGGCTTACTTACACGTCCCCATAAGGCAACAATGCAGAAGGTACCTCAGATTCAAGGCAGGCTCGAGACACTTCCAATTCTCTGCACTGCCATTTGGCTTATCTACTGCGCCCAGAGTTTTTACCAAATGCCTGGCTCCAGTAGTAGCTTACTGCAGACTTCAGGGGATTCAGATTTACCCCTATCTGGACGACTTTCTAATTCAGGCAGACAGCAAAGACCTTCTTCTTCAACACCTGCATTTTGTTCAACGTCTTCTCCTACTACTGAGATTCTCAGTGAACACGAAAAAGTCACATTTGATTCCTTCTCAACGAATGACCTTCTTGGGAGCTCTTTTGGACACAAGTTTACAGAAGGCCTTCCTCGCTCCAGAAAAACAGTTACAGCTGGCTTCAATCTTCATGACCTTGGCAGCATTTACTCAGCTCACTGCAAGGAAATTCCTGCAGGCTCTGGGCTACATGGCCTGTTGCATCCTTTTGATTCCAAATGCGAGGCTTCACATGAGGAAACTTCAATGGTACCTAAAGAGTGTATGGTCTCAACATTGCCACAGTCTGGATACAATGATTCCACTGATTCCCTGCCCCCAGAAGGAATTCCTTTGGTGGTCCAGGGCGTGTGTTCTGAACGAAGGCAAGCCCTTTCGTCTACCTCGACCTACTCAGATCATAACCACGGACGCCTCGGATTATGCATGGGGAGCTCATTTTCTAGACAAATGCCAACAGGGTTCTTGGACAAACAAACACCTTATATGGCACATCAACTTGAAAGAAATGTTAGCAGTCCAAAATGCTCTTCTAGCCTTCCAGACTCTTTTGAAGCCAGGACCTCTGCTAATTCGAACAGACAATACCACAGTCATGTGGTACATAAACAAGCAAGGGGGCTCTCACTCTTACCCCCTTTGCAGACTTGCCATGACCTTATGGGATACAGCTCTAAATTTGAATCTGGATCTTCAGGCACAGTTCATTCCAGGAAAACAAAATCTCTTAGCAGACAGCCTAAGCAGGAACATTTTGGATCCTCACGAATGGATGTTGGACCCCAACTTATTCAGCAAGATAACTGCAGTTTGGGGCTGTCCTCAGATAGATCTGTTTGCATCCCATCTCAACCATCAGTTGCCTCTCTTTTGCACCAGGTCCTTCCACAAGACAGCTTGGAAAGTGGATGCCCTGTCCTTCAGCTGGAGGAATCTTTCGGGATATGCCTTCCCCCCCTCTTCCTCTTCTGCCTCGGGTATTGCTAAAGATAAAGCTAGACAAACCCAAACTGATAATTTTGATAGCTCCAAACTGGCCTCGTCAGTTTTGGTACCCTACTCTACTGCACCTTTCCTTGGTTCCTCCTTGGAGTCTTCCTCTGACCCATTCTCTACTGTCCCAGCATCAGGGTCAGGTATTTCACTCTCATATCAAGACTCTCTGTCTGGCGGCTTGGCTCATCAAAGGCAATTGATTCCTTCTTCTCTTCCTAAACAAGTTTTGGATGTTCTTTTGGAAGCTAGGCGTCCTAGTACAAGGAAATCTTATGCTTCTAAATGGAAAAGATTTTGTATTTGGATGCAGGATCGTGGCTCTGATCCTTTAATACCCGATATCTCATCTATTTTACTTTATCTCTCAGACCTTTTGATTAAAGGTCTTTCATTTTCTTCCATTAAGATTCATGCTTCTGCTATTTCGGCTCATTTCAATTGTGATCCTCCCATTTTTTCGCACCAGTTGGTCAGACAATTTCTGAGAGGAGCTAAGAATTTAAAACCTCCTAGAACTCCTCCTGTCCCTCCTTGGGATCTCAACTATGTCCTGGAAAAGCTTACTTTGCCTCCTTTTGATTCTGCTGCCTCTGCGGACATTAAGTTCTTATCCTGGAAGACAGCTATCTTGTTGGCTTTGACTTCTGCCAGAAGGGTGTCTGAGTTACAAGCCCTCATGGCCGTGGAACCATACCTCATCTTCCATCAGGACAGAGTTTCCTTGAGGACCAATCCTACTTTTATGCCTAAGGTAGTTTCTAGAGTGGCTCTAAATCAGACTATTCACCTTCCTACCTTTTTTCCAAAACCCCAAAATAGGGGGGAAAGGATTTTGCATTCATTGGACGTACACAGGCAACTACGTTTCTACCTGGACAAAACTAAAAGTTTCAGAAAATCAGATCAATTGCTTATTTCTTTTGCTTCCAGTTCTCTTGGTAAAGCCATTTCTAAGCAAACTATTTCCAAATGGATTGCTCATGGAATAAGATATTGTTACTCTCTTTATGGAAAACAGATTCCAGGTACCGTCAGGACTCATTCTACTAGAGCAGCTGCCACTTCAGCAGCCTTTCTCAGAGGAGTTCCTACCAAGGACATTCTGGAGGCTGCCACTTGGAGCTCTGTGCATACTTTTCCCAAGCACTATAACCTCCCTCTGTACTCTAAGTCTAGGGCAGGCTTTGCCTCTGCTGTCTTGCAGGGTCTTATAGCTGCTCCTTCTACTTTATAACCTCCTCCCGTATTTTCAGCTTTGGGATTCTACCCTACAGTTATGACTGCAACAGTGAAACACGAAGAACATAGTACAGTTGTGTATACCTACCATAAATGTAGATGTTCGAGTGTCTTCACTGTTGCAGTCGGTGTTTCCCTCCCTCCAGACCCCTCTTGTTTCTATTTGCTTACTGTGTTTCCTTTTCCACTACCTTTCTGGTGTATTTGTGTTTCCCTTGGGACACCTTTTGGTTTTATGGGGGCTTCTGACATCAGGGGCAAGAAAGGCTGGAGAAGATGGCGTCGGCTGTCAGCTTTATGCCCATGCGCTCTGACGTCAGGGTTTTAGCTGAAACAGCCGAAGCCGGACCCAGACTTTGATATTCTGGCCGACCTCGGGCTGCCTGCCGGCAGGAGTACCCTACAGTTATGACTGCAACAGTGAAGACACTCGAACATCTACATTTATGGTAGGTATACACAACTGTACTTTCTGTCCTTCAGCCAATTTGCAATCCATCTAGTGACATAGGGGTTTATATTTAAGCTGGTGAGCTTATCTATAATGCCAGAGTGGGGTATTGTATCGAAGGCTTTTGCGAGGTCCAGGTAGGCTGTGTGGACCACCTTCCCTTCAATGGCCTTGGTGACTGTTTCAAAGAAATCAACCAGGTTTAAGAGGCAGGATCTGCCCTTAACAAAGCCGAACTGGGTAGGATCCAGTGTTTGTAGGTCCCCAATATCTTTATTTATGAGGTCCATGATGATCCTTTCCATAGCTTTGCAGACCAAGCTAGTCAGGCTTATGGGGCGATAGTTTCCAGGATCCGTTGAGGCACCACCTTTATGGAGAGGGACCACTGTTGCTGTACACCACTCTTTGGGCACATATCCTGTAGTAAGGCTGAGGTTGAACAGTAGTTTTATGTTTGGGTTTAACTCTTCTTCATGTAGGACGCTGCCCGGGACACCGTCCGGTCCCATTGATGCTGTGTTTTTTGCTTTGGAGAGGGCGGCTCTTACCTGAGCATCTGAGATGTCAGGGGGGCAGCACTCTGCTGGGGTAGATATTTGCCCTTTTGGTGGGGAGGGGGGGGAGAAGTTTGCGCTGAACCTGTCAGCTAGGATGTTGGCAATGTCTGTGGGTTCGGTGTATTTTTTGTCATTTTGGACTAATTCTGAGCATATCTGGGAATTACCACCCAGGTTCCTAACGTAACTAAAGAAAGCCTTGTGATTATCCTTAGTGTCCTGTGCAATTTTTCTCTCGAAGCTGGCCTTAGACAATTTTATGTGTGCCCGTAGTTTTTTGCTAATACTGATCAGTGATGCCTTCCCTTTTTGGGATTTTGCTCTATCATTTAGTAGCTTCCTCCTTCTATTGTATAGTTTGTTTATGGCTGGGGTCCACCAGACAGGACGTCTGCCTTTGGAGGATTGGGTCTTGGTTTTATTTGGGATCGCATGATCCATGCATTCCTGAAGGTGTTCATAGAATGCGTTTATAAAGGATTCTGCGGTCTGGGCCATATTTTCCACAGGCCCGGGGGCTTTGAAGGATTCCACCTCAGTTTTGAGGAGTGTGAAATTTGCTTTAGAGAAGTTTTTCACTGTGGTTTTCTGGGCAGGGGGTGGGGTCGGGATGTGAATATTTAGTGAGATTAGTTTATGGTCTGATCTTACCAGTGAGGGATACACTTCTGGTCTGGAGCATAGAGTCCCCATGTTGGTGATGATCAGGTCCAGTATGTTTTCCCCTCTTGTGGGAGTGGTAACAAGTTGTTCCATAGCATTTGAGTTTATAAATTCAAGGAACCTTTGAGCTAGGGTGTTGGAGCTAGAGTAATGCTCCCAGTCTATGTTTGGGTAGTTGAAGTCGCCCAATATAATGGTGTTTGGAGAGACCTTCATATTTTCCAGTGTTCTCAGGAAGGCCGAGTGGGGTTCCTGGGAGGGTGGTCTGTAGCAGGCTATAAACTGGAAGGCAGTTTTACCCACTGTTAGTTGCACATGGATAGTCTCTGATGCTTCATGCTTTGCCACCAACCTGGAGGTGTGGGTATCTTTGATGAATATCGATACTCCCCCTCCTTTTGTGGTTCGGTCCAAGTTTTGGGGCCGAAAAGCATGGTATGAGGTATAACCTGGTAATGATGGGGTGCTCTCGGGAGCCCTGAACCAGGTTTCTGTTACTGCACAGATATTGATGTTCTCCATGCTAAGGAGAGTTTCGAGTGCGTGCATCTTGAGGTTTAGACTTCTGGCGTTGAGTAGCATTACTCTTAGTTTCTTATCCCTTGTGATACCTATGGAGGTGGGTTTGTCTTTTGAGCCTTGCCTAAAAAAGGCACTATGGGGGTAGCAAGATCCTTTGCCAATATCCGAAAGCCCAGGGGTGACAGGTGCAAGCCGTCCCTAGCGAAGCATCGTGGCTTGTCGAGCATATCATCCCAAGCTGACAGGCATTGGATCCCCTTTGAATGACACCAGTACTTAAGCCAATTGTTGAAATTGATCATCTTGTCTTCATATTGTGGCATCATTCTTGGTGAGGGTAAGATGCTACTCAAGGTCAGGGTCATACCGGCCTGGGCTACATGCTCAGAGAGCTCCTTTATGTCTCTTTTCATGTAGTCCAGGGAGGTACGTCTCAGGTCATTCACACCAGCATGGACAATGACCGAGTCATATCTGTACTTGCCTTGGAGTGACCTGAGTGCTTGTGTTATGTGGCGGATCCTAGCACCCGACAGGCTGCTCACCGTGACCCTCTCCTTGTTCAGCCTGGTGAGTGGGACGTCATTGTGCCTGACGATAGAGTCACCTATTACAAGTGTATCAGGTGTGTGTTGTTTAGTCTTAAGGGCTGTGACTGTTCGGCACACTGGCTTTGTGAGATATGTGTTGCATGTGTTTTGTTTTGGGGTAGCGGCTGCTTGGGTGTCTGCTTTGGAGGTCTCTGCTGCTTCGGCCGATCTTTATTAAGAGCCTCCAAGTATGTTTTTGTGTGATTATGTGTTTGGTTTGCTGTTGTGGTAGGTCTATGTGAGACTGGAATTGTAGTGAGTGTGGTTTCCTTCTCCTCCTGACTGGTTATGCCAGTACTGAATTGAGAGAGCTTAGCCTCCAGTTTGGCTATATGGTTGCATCTCTCACGTGTTGGAATTTGTTGGGAGGAGGAGAGGGTTGTCTGTGTACATGAGGCAGTTGTAACATTGCCTCAAAATTCCCAGATTCACCAGCTGGACCAGAGAGGAGATTGCCAACTGACCTTTGGACATGCTAGAATAATATTGGGAATTCCTTAATAATTGAAAACAAGGGCCAGTGGGGAGTGAGGGTGTAGTGCTTTTAATTTTTAGTGCTGACTTATATAATTGCTTTAGTGAGCAAGTGCCAGGTAACTTAAGTGCAATGTGTTACAGGTAACTTAAATGCAAAAACGACAAACAGTAACTTTCTTTCAAGTGAAACAAGGAAATAAGTACAGTAAGCAATGCAGATATCACTAGTGATCCACAGAAGTGCTGAGAAGCCGCGTATTAGGTGGAATTAGCGTTCCAGGGAAATAACAAGCAAACAAACAACAAGCATATAAACAAAGCTAGATTCAGCAGGCCTGGATCTAGTCTATGCTACAGCAAACAAGGTGTACCAATTTCAGTAAGATACAGTTCAAATATTCAGGCACTATAAACCTTTAACCAGAAATTCCCAGCTCAGAAGGGCTGAGTACAGATTTCTGTCATGTTTCCCCTCCTTTTTTCTATTTCATATTCATTTATACTTTGGTAACCAAGAAAGTGAACGGGTCCCAGGACCCTTTTCAACCACAACATAAGCTACACTGGCAAAGATAATAACAGTTATTAAATGCGCTTATCAATACAAATAAAAAAATACTGACAGACATTGACCAAGATTGCATGTGGAACACATAGCCCATGTGTGACAGTGACCAAGTAAATCATTGAGCAACATTTACTAGAATGTATACATTAATAATGCTTAACTATGCTATGTTGTTATAAATAATTCATTGTATGCACACATATTGCACACACACACACACACACACACACACACACACATACATATGTGTGTGTGTATGTGTGTTTGTATGCATTTAAACACAGTTAAGTACTTCTGATTTCCTTTTCTTAGTGTTCTTAATGCAAGGACACACAGTAAATGTATGTTAAAGTAAATTCAGCTGTATATTATGGTTGCTCTTTGGCAATGCAAGGACTGACTCAAAGTCAGTGGGAATCTCTTACAATGGATCTGCGTGTACCAGATATGCATTCCCCTCTGGAAGGATGTCACACAAAGCATTAAAGACCTTTTTATGCACAGTATCTGTGCACCTAGCTGATAGGGTTGCCACTGAATCTCTTTCTGCAGATGTCCTTCATGGATGCATCTGCAGTCATAACAAGTGGGTTGTCCTGTCGTCAGGCAGCCCTGCAGTCGGCCGGATTCCAAAGTCCGGGTCCGGCTTCGGCTGATGTCGCACTCCACCCGACGTCATCTCTGTTGGTCTTCGGGTATAAAAGCATCAGCCGACGCCATTTTCCTCAGTCTTTCTTGCCGCGTGGCGCCCGAAGCAGAAGCTGTTCGCAAGTGCCGGTCGGTCGGATCCAGAGATTACTTCTACCGAATACTACTTCGAAGACTTCTAAAGCTAAGTACCCCGTTGGGGACTCTTTCTTGCCTCAGCCGATGTCAGAAAAAGTTAACAATTGTTTAACCTGTGGGAAACAAATACCTCATAAAGATTTCCACTCTTACTGTCTGCCTTGTTTAGGCCCAGCCCACGACGTAGCAGCCTGTTCGGCCTGTGCCTCTTTCAACCGACGAACGCTTAGACGCCGGTCGGAGTTTGCAGAACAGTTTTTCGGTTCTGATTTTGCGTACATTATGCCGTCGGATCCTCCGACTACCCCCAAAAAACGCAAAGATAAAGACCGACACTCGCGGTCCGCGGTTTCGGCCGAAACCACGGTAAAGCAAACTGCGACTGTCTCGGTTTCGGCTGAAACCGAGAAAACTGATCAAAGTACAGCTGAACCTATTCTTACAACTGAGGCCCCTGCTACAACTCTTGAATCGACCTCAGAAATTTTACCCACTACGGTGGTTGACTTATCAGACACCATTCCCTTGGATGTCTCTACCCCAGCACGTGGTGCTGCTAGGCCTCCTGCTGCCATGTCCATTAAGGCCTTCGCCAGGGCTAAAGCAGCCAAGACTTCTAAAACAGTGCCTGTTAAACCCCCACATCCAGGCCCTCTTCTAGTTCTCAAATGCTTTCTTTGGCAGAAGATTTAATTTCTTTAATTAGAGGATCTCAATCTCACCCAGACAGGGCCTCTCAGCCCCAGAGAAGAGACCTAGGGCAGAGCCCCTGAGCCAGTGTCTTCTGATGATTCTGCTGATGAATCAGACATAACTGACCAGCCTGAGGCTCCCTTCTCCAATTTTGAAGATTCTGATGCTGAAGAATCCATTCCAGCTGCTTCCCCACCAGAAGAATTCTCCTTTGGGGAAACCTTGCATGCCATGCGAGAACAGTTCCAATGGCAGCAACAGGATTTTTCAGACTCCAGAAAAATACTTAGGACCTTTCTGCACCTCCCACAGCACAGGCCCTTAGCTTTACCTCCTGTTCTCTCTGTGGTGGATGATGCTTTCAATGATGTTTGCTCCGCTCCAGATTCTTTACCCCCAGCCCCTGCCAAACCAGACAGATTTTACAGGGTGCCAGATACTCATCACCACCTTTACAAGGCCCCACTTGCAGACCCAGAAACTATATCCCAGGGTCCCAAGGCAGTAGCCACGACCACAGCTAAAAACCCTATTCCTTCTGAAAGGGAAGCAAGGTCATTAGACAGATGGGGTGAAAAGGTCTACACTTCAGCTACTCTCTCAGCTAGAGCTTTAAACTGTCAGTTTCACATGATACAATACCAAGAGTTTATGCTTGATCAGTTAACTAAAAACTAACCACTGATGAATCTCTTGATAAGAAATATGTATTAGAGATGGTAAATAACATACAACAGGTTAGCAACCATTCCTTAAAATGTGGCTATGATGCACTGGAGGCTTCATTTAGATCAGCCATGACAGGCACAGTGATAAGAAGGCATGCATGGCTAAAAGAACAAGCTTTACCGGATCATGTTAAAGCTAAGTTGCTAGATGCTCCTATGGACAAGACAAGTTTGTTTGGTACACCTGCCCAGCAGGTTATGAAGAAAATGGAAGAAAAGGCAAAATCTGTTCAAACTGTTAAAGATTTCTTGCAGGTTCAACCCCAAGGTTTAGCAGGAACTGGCCTGCCAAAATTGGTCCTTTCCTGACTCCACAAAATTTCAAAGGGGCAGGAATAGACGCTCCAGAGGCAGAAACCAATCCAGAGGAGGTGCCTACAGAGGACGACAGTGGCAAGGTAACAACAGAGGCACAGACACAGCCACTGCCACTACATCAGCACAACCACAGTGACTTAATCCTAAATCCGCCTACCAGGGAACAAATAGCAGCTCCTCTAGGCGGAAAGTTAACCTTATTTTCAAAGAACTGGCACTACATAACAAAAGACAAGTGGATTTTACAAACCATAGATCAAGGTTACCGGTTTCACTTCCACACTTTACCAGTCAAAAGAGGAATGCCAAACCTACCTCCAAATCAAAAAAACAGAGGCTCTACGCCAGATAATGGAGTTAGCAAACATGAGAGCTGTGGAAAGAGTGCCAACAGCAGAACAAGGAAAGGGGTTCTACTCCAGACTATTCCTAGTTCCAAGAAAGGAAAAAGTTGGAGACCAATTCTCGACCTGTCCACCTTAAATACATACATCATTGTCCCAAAATTCAAAATGCTGACCCTACAGCAACTTCTTCCCATGCTGGGCAAGGAGTCTTGGCTGGTAACTCTAGATCTCAAGGAGGCATACCTGCACGTCCCCATTCGACCAATCTGCAGAAGATACCTCAGATTTCTTGCAGGATCAGAGCACTATCAATTCTCAGCATTGCCCTTTGGCTTATCTACTGCCCAGAGTATTCACAAAATGCCTGGCATCAGTAATCGCCCATTGCAGACTACAGGGAATTCAAATTTACCCATACCTGGACGACTGCCTGCTACAAGGGGACAACAAAAGCAAGCTGACAACAGATTTACAAAGGGTCATTTACTTGCTACAAGGACTGGGATACACAGTCAATTTACAAAAGTCAAGGCTGATACCATCCCAAACAAGGACGTTCTTGGGCGCGGAATTGGACACAGTACAACAAATGGCATTCCTGACTACAGAAAAACAAAAGAACTTCCTCTTTACTTCTTGGCACTAACAAAACTGAACAAGTTAACAGCAAGAAAAGTTCTGCAGGCCTTGGGCTTCATGGCATCATGCATAATCTTGGTCCCATTTGCCAGACTACATATGAGGAAACTACAGTGGTACCTAAAGAATTTATGGTCCCAACACAGACACAGTCTAGAAACAGAAATCCCACTAATTCCATGCTTAAAACAGGAGTTCCTATGGTGGGCTCAGGCATGCCAGTCAAACCCAGGCCTACCCTTTCGCAGATGTCAACCAAGCCAGACCATCACAACAGACGCTTCAGACCTAGGATGGGGGCCCACATGCTGGACAAATGCGTGCAAGGATTGTGGACACAGGATCAACTTCGCCTGCACATCAATCTAAAAGAAATGCTGGCAGTAAAACTGGCAATCCAAAAGTTAAAACCATTTCTCAAAGAGGGCCAGTTGATGATAAGGACAGACAACACCACAGTCATGTGGTACATCAACAAACAGGGAGGCACTCATTCATACCCCCTATGCAGAATGACCTTGGAGCTGTGGACCCTGGCACTCAGCTACAACATTCAGTTACAGGCAATATTTGTACCGGGAAAAGACAATACTCTAGCAGACATATTAAGCAGAACCACTTCGGATGCCCACGAATGGAAACTGCACCCGGACATCTTCAAGACCATCTCAAAGAAATGGGGAATGCCACAGATAGACCTATTCGCATCACCTCTCAATCACCAGCTCAAAAATTCTGCACAAGGACATTCCACCCACTAGCATGGAAAGTGGACTCACTCTCCTTCAACTGGAAAGGCCTAACAGCATATGCATTCCCACCTCTTCCTTTGATACACAAGGTACTACTAAAAATCAAGGAAGAACGTCCAAGGATAATCCTGATAGCTCCAAACTGGCCAAGACAGCACTGGTACCCACTACTGAAGAGCATGTCTCGAACAAAATGTGGCCAATACCTCTGATGCCTTTGATGTTAACTCAGAACAACTACAGCATCATACATCCAAACCTAAAACGCTGCAACTGACTGCATGGAACATCACATAACAGCAGCTAATCCAGAACTTTCCCAAAGAGTTAAAGACATTATTCTTGAAGCACGCAGACCTTCAACAAGAAGGAACTATGCTGGAAAATGGAAAAGGTTTGTCATTTGGAGTACGGAAAGAGGAAAAGATGTGTCAAACATAGATATGCCTAACATTCTGGAGTATCTGGCGAACTTCTTCATTCAGGCCTGTCCTACTCCTCCATCAAGATACATGCATCAGCTATTTCAGCAGAATACAGCTTTGATCCACCTGTTTTTCAGCACCCTTTGCTCAGGCAGTTCCTCAGAGGAATCAAGAATGTAAAACCTCCAAGGAAACCACCATTACCAGCTTGGGATTTAAACTTTGTGCTAGAAAAGTTGACACTATCACCCTTTGAACCAGCAGCAACAGCAGACCTACAACACCTGTCATGGAAAACTGCTTTCCTACTGGCAATAACTTCAGCAAGGAGAGTTTCAGAACTACAGGCCTTAATGGCAGTGCAACCCTTCCTAATCTTCCACCAAGATAGAGTGTCCATGAGGACTAATCCTACATTTATGCCCAAGGTGGTATCCAGAGTGTCTTTGAACCAGGCAATCCACCTACCTACCTTCTTTCCCAACCCACAAAACAGAGGGAAAGAATACTGCATACCTTGGATGTACATAGACAGCTACGCTACTACTTGGACAGAACAAAAAACAGCAGAAAGACTGACCAACTTTTTGTAGCCTATGCAACAGGAAGGGAAGGAAAAGCTATTTCCAAACAGACAATCTCCAAATGGATAGGAAACTGCATACGATACTGTTACTCCTTCCATGGAAAACCAATTCCACAGAACATAAGACCTCATTCTACAAGGGCAACAGCCACTACCACAGCCTTCTTACGAGGAGTGGCAACCAAAGACATTATTGAGGCGGCTACTTGGACCTCCGTGCATACATTTGCCAAGCATTATAATTTGCCTCTATATTCCAGATCCCGAGCAGGGTTTGCCACTGCTGTACTGCAAGGGATCCTAAACACACCATAATCTACTTTTATCCTCCTCCCCTTGTTGGCTATGGTATTCTACCCACTTGTTATGACTGCAGATGCATCCATGAAGGACATAGTACAGTTTTGTACCTACCATAAATGTAGATGTCCGAACTGGATAGCATCTGCAGTCAGGATTACCCTCCCTCCTTCCCTCTGTGGTACTCCTAGGGTGTTTACCCTCCTAATAGCTAGCTGTTGGGGAGTCTTTTATGGTGTATTTGTTTGTATATATGTACATATATGCTTATTGTTGTGTTTACCTCTATCTATTTGGAAACATTGGCATCTATCCAAATTTTTAGCCTGCAAGAGGGCTACTGGCATCTGGGGCAAGAAACACTGAGGAAAATGGCGTCGGCTGATGCTTTTATACCCGAAGACCAACAGAGATGACGTCGGGTGGAGTGCGACATCAGCCGAAGCCGGACCCGGACTTTGGAATCCGGCCGACTGCAGGGCTGCCTGACGACAGGACAACCCACTTGTTATGACTGCAGATGCTATCCAGTTCGGACATCTACATTTATGGTAGGTACAAAACTGTACTTTCTGGCCTGTGTGTGTGTGTGTGTGGGGGGGGGGGGCTTGAAAATGGTAAATGCATTTGTACTTTACAAGAAAAAATATTTACTGACTTTTCTCTAAATGTCACAGAAATCTTTGCTACTACTCTTAAGTTATCTTAACACAAACTCTTATAAATAACATTTAAAGCTTAGAATTTCAATACTGTTGCTGCTTATGTAAATTTGTCAGAAGAGGTGACAACTGCCTTTAAACCCCTGACTAATCTAATTGCTTTGTTTTGCTATGAAAGGGGAGTGTTAAGTTCTCCTCCCCTCTGCAATAAAAACAGTGGAAACAATTCCACAGATTTCTGTATTTTTTTTATATCAGCTGCTGTGTTCCTGACATTAGCTGTATTACCCATCTAAGATTGACAGCAGTACCTGACAGGGTAAACTACAGATTTAACTGTGTCTGTGATATGTCATGCAGGTGGAGACAGATTTCTCTGCAAAATATGTGAGAAGGTGAGTTAAAAAAAAAAAAGTAGGTGGGCTTTCCCTTCCTTTGACTCCAGTGCAAGGAAATAAATGTTTTCAAAAATACAAGCAGGTTTCTGGTACATACACAATGCTGGAACCATACTGTAGGGAGAAAAGACACCTAACGATTGAGTTAAACTATATTAGAGGGTGGAGTTTTCCTTTAAAGAGGGGGATAATTTTGATAGTTTCATTCGTATGTTTGAGAGAGTATGTAAACAATATGATGTTGACCAACGGCTCTGGGTATGGTTCCTGACCCCCTTACTCCATGGTAAAGCTGTAACTGTGTTGTCTAAACTTGCTGATTGTGAATATTTTGATTATACTGCTGTTACAAAAATCTTGTTAGAATGTTTTAAGCTAATACTTGAAACTTATAGGAAAACGTTTTGTGAGCATAAACACAAGGCAGATGAAAGTGTGTGTGAATATGTTGCTGAACTAAGCACTTATTTTCATAGGTGGGTGAGTGGATGTCAGGTCACCACTTTTGAATGGCTGGCAAACCTTTTGGTGAGGGAACAAGCCCTTAGCACTTTGCCTGAGGACATGAGGATCTGGTCAGCTGACAGACAGTGGTCTACTGCAGATGAGTTGGGGAAGAAGGGAGACCTATACCTGGCAAGCAGGGCATCCCTGCACAGGAAAGGGACCCCCAGTACTGCTCATGGGTCTAAAGGAACCCATGGTAAGCAGCACAGACTGCCCCAACGGAATCTGCCAGTAGCAGAGGAAGCCACTAGTCCAGGTACACATCCAGGACCTAGGGTGAAATGTTTTGAATGCAACCAGTCGGGCCATGTGGCATACAGATGTCCACGGAGGCAAGTTGGCCAACAAAAAGTGAGAGAGCCAGTAAGTGGGAAAGAACAAAATGTGAATAGTAGGTTGTCTTAAGACAACAGGGGTACCAAACTACCATCCTGCAGATGTCCTGATAGGGAAGGATTTGGATGAGGCAGTACCATGTGTTTATGCAGTTACATGCAGTCAGGCTAGCAGACAAGCATGTGGGTCTGGTAGCCTGGGGGAGACCCAGACAGACTGCATACTTGCAGCCAGGACTGGTGAGGTGGTTACTTCAGGGAGGGAGCTACTCTGTAGCAGTGAGACTGAAGGTGAGCCACAGCTGCTTGTGGGTACTGATGTTCCCTTGGACAGAGTGACTGCAAAGGTAGAGGTGAGTAGTAGTTTCCAGGCTGACAGTAAGGCACCGCTGTCAGAGGATGCCAGATTCCCTATGGAAGGGGAGCTGGGAAGGGTTACAAAGAGAGAGTTGAGACAGGCTCAGCTCTTAGACCCTACATTCCAAGGCCTGAGGCAAGTAGCTAGCAAGGCACCAGATTCTCAAGGGAAGAGGGAATCTGTATACTGGGACAAAGGATTACTGTATAGAGAGTGGACCTCTGAGGGAGGGCTAGAAAGTGAGAGGGTACAGCAGTTGGTAGTGCCTAGAGCCTACCATCTGGCACTTGTATTCGTAGCTCATGATATTCCCTTTGCAGGTCATATGGGCATAAAACGTACAAAGTGTCATATTATGCAGAACTTCTATTAGCCTGGAATTTCCAGAGATGTAACAGGGTACTGCAGGACCTGTGAGCAGTGCCAAAAGGTAGGCATGGCAGGAGACAAGGTGAGAGCTCCTTTGATGACTTTGCCTGTGATTGAGGAGCCTTTTCAGAGGGTAGCTATGGATATTGTGGGGCATCTGAGTACCCCAAGTTCGACAGGGGAAAAGTATACCCTGAGGCAGTGGCTCCATCCTCCATTGAGGCAGAAAAGGTGGTAAATGCTTTTTTAGAGATTTTCAGCAGGACTGGTTTCCCAAAAGAAATACGGACTGACAGAGGTGCCAGTTTCATGTCAGACCTGCTGGCTTGTCTGTGGAAGTACTGTGGTATGAAGCACACGAAGACCACCCCCTACCATCCCCAGACTAATGGTCTTGTAGAGAGGTTGGACTCTAAAATCAAGTCCATGCTATGGGCATTTGCAGACCAATTTAAGAGGGAGTGGGACAAATATTTGCCCCATCTGTTGTTTGCTTACAGAGAGATTCCCAGGAGTCCACAGGTTTTTCACCCTTTGAGTTGCTGTATGGGCATAGGGAGAGGGGACCTCTAGATTTAATTTGAGATGAGTGGGAAGGTAAGTGTGAACCTCACAAAGAATCTGTTGTGGCATATGTCATAAACCTCAGGACAAGGCTCAGGGAGCTCATGGGCTTGGCCCAGGAGAACCTGGCAGAAGCCCAACAACAGAAAAAGTGTGGCATGACAGGAATTCTTGAGCTAGAGAGTATGCTGTGGGGCAACAGGTAATGGTTCTCATTCCTGTCAGACACAACAAACTGCAGGCAGCTTGGGAGGGACCCTACAAGGTAGTAAGGAAGGTCAGTGATGTTAACTACATGGTGGAACTGCTAGGCAAGAAGCAGGGGCACAAATTGTACCATGTTAACATGATGAGACCTTACCATGATAGGGAGGCCCTTGTGCTGAGTATTTGCAGTGGATATCAGGAGGAGTCTGAGGAGGATCTGGTGATTGATCTCTTCAGTGAGGCTCAGACTGAAACCTCAGTGGAAGGGGTAGCAATGTCCCAGCAGCTATCTTCTACCCAAGTTTGAGAAATCTGTGCAGTGTTACAGGAGTTTGGGGACATGTTCAGTAGGAAACCAGAGTGCGCCCACCTAGTGCAGCACCAAGTGGATACAGGAACCCATAGGCCTATTAGGCAGGCCCCTTATAGGGTGCCTAAGAGAGTCAAACAGACTGTGAGAGAGGAGATACAGGAGATGCTGGATCTAGGGGTGATTCAAGTGTTCCAGCAGTCCCTGAGCCTCTCCAGTGGTGCTGGTTCCAAAGAAGGATGGCAGCAGCAGGTTCTGCGTGGACTACAGGAAATTAAATAGTCACACCGAGTCAGAAGCTTACCCTATGCCTAGGACAGATGAGGCCCTAGAGCAGCTGGGTGGGGCTAAGTATCTTACAACCATTGTTATTACCAAGGGTTGCTGGCAGGTGCCCTTGACTCCCAGTGCTAGAGAGAAGTCAGACTTTGTGACTCCTTTTGGCTTGTGTGAGTTCACAAAGATGCCCTTTGGGAAGAAAAATGCCCCAGTGACTTTCCAGAGGCTGGTAGATCATATCCTAGCAGGAGGGATTGCCTCTGCTTACCTAGATGATATTGCCATCTACAGCCATTCCTGGCAAGAGCACCTTCAGCATGTCAGGGAGGTGCTGGGCAGACTGCAGGGTTGACCACTAAGCCCAGCAAATGTCAGGTGGGTATGGCAGAGGTCTCTTACCTGGGGCATAGAGTGGGGAGTGGGGAGTGGTAAGATCAGGCCAGAACTTGCCAAAGTAGAAGCCATTCAGGCATGGCCTGCACCTGTTACCAAAAAGCAGGTGAGAGCATTCTTAGGGTCAGCAGGGTACTACAGAAAGTTAATCCCCAGTTATAGTACCATAGCTGCTCCCCTCACAGACCTGACAAGGAAGAACAGAGCCAGCCAGCAAAATGCCAAGTTGCTAAGATGGAGCCTAGGGTTGCAAGCATATACTATGTCAGTGCAGCACCACAGTGGGATTAGCAATGCCAGTGCAGATGGGCTGTCAAGACAGGGAATGGGGTAAGGTATACTCCGCTAGACCTAACCCTCTCAAGCCACATTTCTCAAATGTCACTTGCAAAACTAGCTTGAGTTCCCCCCGGGGGGGGGGGGGAGATGTGTGAAGATAGGTGAAGGCTGCCAGCCTAGCCAGATAGAATTTTGGAGATAATTCTGTCATTTGTAAATATTAATATAAGCCACAAGCTTTTTCTCTTAAATGGGAAAATGATGTTAAATGTGGAACTGCAAAAATGTAACAACAGTGCACTCTCCTGTAACAAAGCCGACAAGTCAATACTTTGATGTCAAAACCCGGAGCCGATACGTCTGGATGAAGGAATTCTGCCTATTGTTTTGAGGCCAGAGTTGATGGCTAGAATTTGCATGTATAATTTCTTTTATATTCTCGTTACTGACCAGCTGCAAGTTCAAAGGGGCTATTAACCGATGAGAGTCTGTTAGCCTGGGAACCAGAAAGAAATGATGTAATCTGAAATGAATCAGTGGTACTGTGTTATCAATTTAAGGACAGAAAGAATGAGAGCATTAGAGCATTTGTCTTGAGAACATCCAACTCACCACTCTGCCTGTGTCTATATGTAAGTAGGATTTTAGAACTGTGTTTTCTATTAGATATAGCTAGGAAATAAGAAGATAAGACTAGTTTGTTTTTCTGTGATGTCAGAACTTTTCTGCTGTATTATTTTAAGTATTTCTCTGTGATCTCTGAACTCTTGACTAGCACTTTGTAGTAAGAAGTATTGTCTTGTGTTTTTATTATTTATTATTAAATATTTTAAACCTTTCAACTGTGGCTGTTTTGTTTAGAGGTAATGTAAGCTCTAAGAGTACATTGCATGTATATAGTGATACTGTACCAAGTGACTCCAAACAAGTTTTGACTGTTCACTCGCACTTACCATTTGGATAATAATATTGCACAGTATAATTGGACACCCATTCATAAAGGTCTTTGAGTAGCTGATAAATATTAGCTGGGTGGTGGCAGTGATTTCTACCATATAGTCTGGGTAAAAGGGGCACAGCTGGAGAACCTGTGCCAGCCTTCCGCAGGAGTGTCTGTGTGGTTGTATAAACCCTTATCTCAAAGTGTGTGTGTGTCACCTACTTGGGCAGTGACACAAAGCACTGGTTGGACATAGAGGGTGCTGGAGGTTTTAGCTTGCCTACTAGGCTGAGATCTGGACCTTATAGCTGTGGCAGTGGGGAGTCTTATTGGGGACCTGGAGAGAAGGGGAGAAACCAGCCCAAGACTGACTGTGATCTCTGTGTGCTCTTAAGGGAATTTGTACTTTACTGTGTGTGTATTTATTATCCTTTCCCCTATATGGATGCCCCTCACGGTGTTAGTGGTGAGGATTGAGGCTCCTTGATTGCTGGGCCAGTGCATGGGTGTCACAGGTGGTGTAATCTTCAGTAGCAATAATGATGGTGTTCATCTGTAAAAAAAAATGAGTACTCCCAAAATGGTGAGCCCTTTCCTTTGTCTAGCACTCTATGTGTCTTCATGTGCTGGAAGGCTCCCTGAAATAGTGTTATCCCTCCCTTTTTCCTCTGTCGAATGGTGGGCTTTAAACCACCTGTACTGCAAGCTCCAAGAAAAGAGAAAAAAAGCATCCTTTTCCCAATGGATGCATGCAGTTTTCTGCCAAGGAGGACTCTAGGTGTGGTCCATAGTAAAGACTTGCACAGGTGCCAAGAATTTCGTAAGGGATTGAATAAGCAAAAGGCAAGTTTCTGTCATTTTGTATTCTGAGGACTGTGGTCATCCTCCTCCTCATAAACCTCCCTTTTCCCATTTTCTACATGAGGCCAAGGTGCCATGTCACCGGTTACCATCTCCCTATTCAGTGCCATTCTCCTACTTTAACACTCATGCCTTAACTGTTGCAGGTCTTGTCTCACACAGTTCATCATCTTTTTGCTGAATGCCCTTGTTTCCTTTTGCCTTCTTCACGTGTGTACCAAATCTCCTTCACCAGACTGTATTTACTTTTCTGCACATGTACCTAAAACACTGTAATCTGTACTCTTTGACTTTTCTGCAATTGGAATGACTTTGGCTTCTGCTCTTATGTCCTCATTTCTTCATCTGCCTCACAGTGTGCATCATACAACCCTTCTCAGGCACCTCATTTCCATCATCTCTAGCTTCCTCAGCTGCTCTGCTTTTACCATACAGTAGTACTTATCACACCATTGCTTTGTACACTTTACTTTTCAGCTTCTTTGGCATTCTTCTGTCACAAACTACCCCTGACACTCTGTGCCAGTTGGCTGTAGCCCCTCTGATTCTAGCTTTGACCTCTTCATTCAGACTTCCCTTCTCCTCAACCACCCCTCCCAGATACTTTAAGTAGCTAACCTGTTCCACTGTTATCCCTTCTATCTCAATTCTTAGCTTCTTCTGATTGCCCCCATTTGTTGCCATTATAACTCTTAACTGTACTCAGTTTCATCCTATGTGCATTCAGTTTTGCATTCCATTCCTGTGTCCTTTGCTGAAGTTCTTGCTCAGTGTCTACCTGTAATGCCACACCGTTTGCATACAGCTTCTTTGTTAATCTTTCCCCTTCAGGCTGTTTGCTAATGTAGTCCATCACTGGTATGAACAGCAGTGGGCACAGAGCTGCACTCTGATGCATACCCACTCCCAATGAGAACTCCCTCTGTGAGACTGAACAGTATTTGTACTTGAGTCATTGGGTCCTTGTACATAGCCTGCACTAATTCTACCACTGTTTCTGGGACTTTGAACCACCACAGGACTGGCCAAATCAGGTTTCTTGGAACCTTATCATATGCTTTTCCAATTATAGGAATGCGCAGTTGGATTATTTCCTCATCTCAAGCTTCTTCTCAGCTATCTGTCTCACTGCAAACACCAGGTCAGTTGTGTTGCATCCTGATCTGAATCAAAAGTGCTCATCTCCCATCTGACTTTCTATTACTTTGTGTATTCGTGTCTGTTCTCCAGATCTTTCATGTAGCGTGATAAAGGTTTGATACCTGTATACTGCAACAGTTGTGAATGTCCCCTTTGTTTTCTAACACAGACACTAGTATGCTTATTCTCTAGTCATCTAGGATGTACCTTTCTCTCCTACTGCTATGAGAGTACCCTCAGGAGCCATTTCTCCCCTTCTTGCTCAAATCTGCTGTGACCTGTCTGCACCTGCTGCTTCCCCGACTTCATTTTCCTTAGTGCTGTTCTCACATCTTCTATGGTAGACTCCTCCTGTTTTTTTCATAGTAGGCAGCGTCTGGGTCAGTACAGCGTCTGTGGGGTTTTCTTAATTCAGAAGCTGCTGGAAGTACTCCTTCCATCTACCTTTGATGACATGTGATCTGGTTGGCAGGTTGTTGCTGGTATCCCTTATGAAGGATGTTTGACTATCTTCTTTAGTTTTCTGTCTTTGCCTTGCAACCTGATATAGTTTTTTTGTGCCACCTACTGAGTCACTTTCCGGAAGGTGGTAGAGTGCCTCTGATGCCCTGTACTTTGCTATTGCAACTCCTCTGTTAGACTTTTTGTAAGCCAACCAGTATTCCCTTTTAGCTTGCTCCATCTTTTCCATCCCCCACTTTTTCTGCACTCCTCCTTTCTTTTGATGACCTGCTGGACTCATGCATTTCACCACCAGCTTTCTTATGTACCTTATTTCCATACCTGGCTGAGTTGCATATCTGTTCTGTAGTCCCCACAAATGCTGTTTTGAGGTGTTGTGATTCTTCACCTTTGCCTGTTTCGTCATTTTGAGGTGCTAAAGCCCGAGTAATGCCTCGAGCTGTTGTGCTTTCTCGCCAGTCAACTTCCAGGTATTCAGCCTAGTCTCTGATGTTAGAGCCTTTTCTGACTGCTGCTTGCAGCCAATTGTGGCAACCAGTAGTTTATGTTGTTGGTTGAATGGGAAAGACTTTGCAATCACTGATTCTACCCCAGTGGCCCTTCTTTACTAGGAGTAAGTCTACTTGAGTTGCATGTTGGCCATTCTTGTATGTGATCTTGTGACTGTCTTGCTGAACCTTGGCCACTATCTAGCCATTTGCCAGACAGAAGTCTAGAATGGCCTCTCCTTGATTCTTGTTGCCTCACTCATGTTGACCCATCCAGTCCTCGTATCTTGTTTTGTCTCTCCTTCTTCTTCTTCTTCTTCTTCTTCTTTTGGCTTTTCCTGGTTAGGGGTCACCACGGCGGATCACCTGTCTGCTCATGATTGGCAGTGGAGTTTTAGCGTTTCGAGTTGCCAGCCCGGCACCCAACCTTCCACAGAAGGCACACACACCCACACAGTCATACCTAGGGCCAATTTAGAGTGCCCAGTCCAGCTACAGCATGTCTTTGGGATGTGGGAGGAAACTGGAGTACCCGGAGGAAACCCACGTGACCACAAATAGGACATGCAGACTCCACACAGAAGGCACCCCAGCCGAGAATCGAACCGGAGATCCTGTTTTGTGTCTCCTGATATGTGCATTCGGGTCATCCATTATCAACAGTAATTCAGGTTATCCTGCTTTATCTTGTAGGTCCTGCAACTGCTGTCTGATTGCACTCTTCCTCACTATGACAACCTTTCTGTGGGGCATAGGGCAGTATTCATAATTTCAGCCTATCATTAGGCTGGAGTTTGATTGCCATGAGTCTGTCACCAATTCTGATGACATCCCTCACTGTCTTCTGAATCCTCTCCCACACCACAGTTCCCACACCTTTTCTAGTCTGTCCTCTTCCTCCTGAGTAGTAGACTCTAGATCCCAAGCCAAGTGGCTTGCTGCACCTCCCTTCCATCCTGTGTCCTGAATACATAAGATGTCCAGCCTGCACCTTACCATCATGTCATCCACTTCCAAGCTGCGCCCTGTTAGACAACCTAAATTAAGTGTAGCGATTCTTAGTTCATGTTTGGCAGGTTGATTTTTTTTTTATGTCCAGCTTTCACTCAATAGTGCTGTCCTAGCTAACCTAAGCTGGGCAACTAGACATTTGCCAGGCCAGTAACTTATGGACCCAAGACTGCTAGGCTTTATGGTAGGCACACACTGGTGAATAGGGGCACACACAGCCTTCCCACCATTAGCATGGATCCCTGGCGTAGGTCAGAGAAGGCTGGGTCCTCAACCCTCTTATTACCGGCAAATACCCATGCCCATTTGGTATTAGTCCACATGACCAAATCACCATAAGCCATGTTTTACACCATCAAATGGCTAGCCCTGCCACGGCCCACAGTCTGTGATCTGTATTCTCCTGCCTTGAGGATACTGTACACTACGGTAGATACCCAAAGCAATTGATCTGTGCAACTCTTTCCCCTGTATGGTACCATTTAGACTTTGTACTGCTGCCCACAACTCCATTCTTGGGTGATTTTGAGATGGAAACACTCAGCATGGTTATTGGGAGGTGGAAGGAACCCCAAAGAAACACATGGAGAACATGCAGACTTCATGCAGGCATTGTCCGGAGGTCAGGATCAAAGCCTGTACCTTGTGCATGGGAGGCAAATACCTTAACCATTATGCCAACTAGTTTTCATTCTGAGGACATCTACCGTGTGGAATCTTACTATTTTTCCATAAGGTTATTAGAGGCAGTATAATTATATGGCATCATGCTTGATAATTCTTGAGTAACATGTCTGGTATCAGGACACTACTTGATACAGAAATAATGCTGTTTAGGATCCAAGATGGATAACTTGTGTAAATCACAAAGTAGAGTAATTCTGAACCAACAAGCCAGTAGCTGGCAAGTCCAAGGACTGAAATTCCTACATGGAATACTTAACAGAACTAATCAACATCCATAGTGTATGGAGGGTCATATTCTGACTATATGGTAGAAGTGACAGGGGTGTGGCTTGTACTGGAGTAGTGGTATTGAGTGGGCAGTCAGCTGTGACAGTCCCAGTGCAAACATTGGTACTTAACTAAAGTTCCTGCATTCAGAGGCAGAGCTGCTGGACAAACCAGGGGATAGGTAGTGCACTGCATTTTACACAAAAGCGCACTATGTATACTTAGGCTCGCATTTACTGCAGTCTGAAAATGAATTAACCAATCCTAGTACAGATAACCGAGAACTAGGGGAATGTCATTCTAGCAGTATAAGAATGTTCTACTAACTATGCATTTTCATTAAAACTGTAATAAATCCTCTCTGTTAACTAGGGAACTTTGCTGAAAAAAGTCACACCGAGTGTGTTTATTACTGCTTTAATTAATATGTCTACGTGGGCACTTATGGTAGACTTTTTATGTGGTTAATGCAGTAATACTTGAGCACAGTGGCAGAAAAGTGATGATTTTACACAGTAATAAAGAACTAAAACTCTGTACTGCCACTGCTTCCTTATAACCCATAACAGATGCTTGTGTTTGTATGGAGTGGTACCTCTCTTGTTGTATCCTGGATTGCAAATACTAATTGTACTTTCTCTGTGACATGTCTGTCCAGCATGTGTTAACTGCTGCAAGTCTCCTCTGGAATTGAATAATTGAATATATATATATATATATATATATATATATATATATATATATATATATTTGGTCGACAGCTCATTTGGCTGACAAAAAGTATTCAAGGCAAAAACCTGGGATTTGCCCCCCTCCCCACTGTTGTGCGACTGTTGAGTTGTTATATATAGTTGGGGGGGTGTGGGGGGCACAGCCCCCCACATTGGGGGGGTGTGGGGGGTGAAGCCCCCCACCTATACTTTTTGTCAGCCAAATGAGCTGTCGATGAAATGAGTTTGTCATATGAGCTGTCGATCTTATGACCTAGATCCATATATATATATATATATATATATATATATATATATATATATATATATATATATATAAATCTGTTCTGTCGTTGCATCATTTGTTTCATTTCTCTAGCCATATTCCAAGCTTTTTTAACTGGAAACAAATATTCTTCAGTGTTTCAAAATTGAACTAATAAAAACACAGATGAAAAATATATATATTCCCTGTATAGTTTTTACACTCAAGGTCAAGTCCTGATAGTTTTTCAAAAAGTCTTAGTCCTATTTTGAGATGTATTAATAATAGTACTGAATTCACTTTGGTTAAAATATCAACTTTCATGAAAGACCAGTATACTGACTGTATTTCTGTAATAATATGCATAAATAAGTGATTAGGTTTATAGATGGGGTCTGGACTGGGGTTAGGATTCTGGTTTTCTGGCCTGCATGGAGATGGGTCAAAATGTTTAAAACTGTATTTTTGTTTGTTAAAAATGTACTTCCACTTGTGTTTGAGTTTACTGGAAAATGTTTTGCAGTGTATTGTTTTCTGTATTGGTACTTTTCATCTGAGTTGGCTTGTAGTATGTTTTATGTACATTCCAATTCTACATCTAACCATTGTTGACTTCTACTGCTGACCTCTAGCGTGTCCCCAGCCACGCCACCACTGCTGACCTCTGGTGTGTCCCCAGCCGCACCACCACTGCTGACCTCTGGCATGTCCCCAGCCGCACCACCACTGCTGACCTCTGGCATGTCCCCAGCTGCACCACCACTGCTGACCTCTGGCATGTCCCCACCGCACCACCACTGCTGACCTCTGGCATGTCTCCAGCCCCGCCACCACTGCTGACCTCTGGTGTGTCCCCAGCCCCACCACCTCCACTACTGATCTCTCCGACTCTTCTCTGAGTATCTTGGGTGCTCCTTTCCAGGCGATCCTGGATGTATCCATTGACAGGGTGGACCTGCTGGCTGCACAGGGGGAGGGTATTGTAGACACTCAGTCCTAGCTATCTGACTTTGACTGGATAATTAAAATGCTTACTTCAGGGAGCAACATGTAGTAACATCTCAGAGAATGGTGCGTGCACACCTGCATGTCAAGTAATGAACATCTGTCACCCACCTCTTCTACAAGAAGAAACTTTTGATGTCCTTAGTCTCCATCTACGTTCTTGTAAACCATTTTAAACCTCTCCGCAACACACCCCGAGGGTACATGAGCTGGCTACCGGCTGCTTCATCCTAACCCCTCATTTTACACCTCTAGCACCCCAAATCTGTTTCCAAATCTAGTTCATTAATGGCACAGACAGGCACCTTACCTCTGCACCTGCAGGATGATTAACTCCAAAGAGTTGTATTTAATGATGCAATGGTCCGCAAATAAACCTAGACCTGTTAAGAGCAAAATGAAATCTTACTGAAAAAAGAAAATAAAGACCAGATATTTGAAATGGCTAAATTATTACATGTATGCTATTATAGCATAAAACATCTGATATTTGTGTCATTGTTGCAGTAAGCTACTAATAAATAATCTGTTTTTAGGTGTACGAAATCCAGAGTGCAGTGAGAAATTCAATCAACAGTCATTATTTGGGACAACTCAGTCACATCACCCTACAGAAACCTTGCAGTGTGCAGAGTCTGAGAAGGACTACAACTTGCTTCATGTTGCTGTTGTACCACAGCTTCACTTAGAACACAAGCTGAGCAAGAATTCTAAATCTGATACAAGCCAGAAACCTTGTAATCAAACAAAACTATGTAAATGTGCCAAATGCAGTAAGTGTTTTACACAGACAGGAAACGTAGTATGCCATCAGGCTGCTCACACAAGACAGAAACCATATAAATGTCCTGAATGTGGTAAGTGCTTTGCTCAACGGAAAAGCCTAGTTTATCACCAGATCATTCACACTGGGACAAATCCATATAAATGTGACGAATGCGGTAAGGAGTTCATACTTGCTCGTAATCTTAAAAGGCATATTGCCATTCACAAAAGCTGGAAATCACCCCAATGTACTGAATGCAATAAGTATTTCAAAAGTCTCAGTAGTCTTAGAAGGCATATGGCCATACACAGGGGAGAAAAACCACATAAATGTGCTGAATGTAACAGGTGCTTTACCCAAAGAGGTGATCTCCTCAAGCATCTTCGAATTCACAAGGGAGAAAAACGGTACAAGTGTTCTGACTGCAGCAGGTGTTTTGTAGACAGAGGTGGCCTAATATACCATCAGATCAGTCATACAGAGGTGCGACCATATAAGTGTGATGTGTGTGGCAAGTGTTTTAAATGTAGCAGCACACTTGTACGCCATCGGTTCATTCATACAGGGCTAAAGCCATTCAATTGCTCTGAATGCGGTAAGGCTTTTGCATTTAAGAGATCTCTTGCAGCTCATCAAACTATTCACACAAGTGAGAAACCCCGTGAGAAACAATATAAATGTTCTGAATGCAATAAAAGCTTTACATATCCAGGTCAGCTGAAAGGCCATGTAGCAACTCATAGGGAAGACTATCACAGGGAAAAGGTGCTGCACAAGTGCTCTGAATGCAGTAAATGTTTCACATCTCGTGCCAGTCTTCAAAGCCATCAGGCCATTCACACAGGGGCCAGACCTCATAAATGTGTCGAGTGCAGCAAGTCCTTCATACGTCGAAATTCACTTCTGAGGCATCAACGAATTCACAGGGGAGAAAGACCATATAAATGTGCAGAGTGCAGTAAATCTTTTACAGATCGAGCAAGCCTGGTATACCATCAGGGCAGTCACATAACAGAGAAACGATACAAATGTACAGAATGTGATATGTCGTTCCAGTGCAGCACTCAGCTTAAACGCCATCAAGTTTTTCACACAGGGGATAAACCATACAAATGTTTTAAATGCCGTAAGTGTTTCACACAGCTGGGTACATTTAAAAAACATCAAGCCATTCACACTTAATCATTCAGATAAAATTTTAAACCAAGATATCATCTAAATTGGGAAAATGAGCAAACAAAAATAACTTTCAAATATACTTAAATAATAAACAAGATTACCAGAATGCATAACCTCATAAACTACAGGAGTCGATCCAGGGAATGTGGAGAAGACAGAAGAGAACTCTCCTGAGAGACCTCAAAACAAAAAATACTGATGTTCTTCATGTTTCACTGTTGCAGTCATCACACTTGGGTATCTGCCTGCAGGTAGCCCTCAGTCGGCCTGAATACCAGAGTCTTGGGATTTCTGCTTCGGATGCTGTCGCCTCTTCCATGATGTCATGTCGTCAGGGGTATAAAACATGCAGCCGATGCCATTACATCAGCTTTTCTTGCTGCGCAGGAGCCTGAAGCAGAAGCAGTTTGCAAGTGCTGGTCGGCCGCTACCTGAAATTTTCATTGTTAGAGTTTCAAACCTGAAGTCTTCTAAAGCTAAGTACCCCATTGGGGATCCTTTTTTCTTGCTCTAATCGATGTCAGAAAAAGTTAACAATTGTCTTGCCTGTGGAAAGCAAATACCTAACAGAGATTTTCATTCTTACTGCATCACCCGTTTAGGCCCAAACCACGATGTTCCTCGCTGTAGGTTTTGTGTCTTGTTTAACACCCGAACTATTCCTCATCAGGTTGTCTTTGTCACTAAATTCTTTTGCTCTCGTTCTCTGTATTCCAAACTGGCTTCAGTAAGCCATCCGGCTACCGATCTTCCAAAAAAATGTAAGGATAAAGACAGAGACAGACCGCACAGGCCAGTACTCAGTGAGGCGCCTTCACAGCCCCTGATACCCGCTTCTACAGATTCGCAGGCCTCTGCTGAGACCCATTTGGACTCCGGTATGCAGCAAGATGCTTCTTCGACTTTGGAAACTGCAGATGTCTCTACCTTGGATGAGTCCAGAGCCACTGTGCAGGCACCAGCTTCTGAGGGTGTATTCTGACCTTCTCATGTTCATATTAAACCATCTACTTCATTTCTGACTAAAACTACCGAGTTCCTCAGGCCCAGAGTTTGCACTATGCCTAGAAAACCGATGACCAAAGTGCATGCTCAAGCTCCCATGCCACAGAAACAAATGCTTAGAATGGCTGAAGACCTTATAACTTTAATTAGGGGAAGCCAGCCTTCCCTCTCTAAAAGACAAAGGATTGATTTTCCTTCTGATTCTACAGACCATGAGTCTGATGACTCTGATCCCTCTGATTACCAGGACATTCCCTTAGCTACCTGTGGGGATTCCGATGCAGAGGATTCCATTCCCTCTGCCTCCCCTCCAGAGAACTTTTCTTTTGGTGAAACCTTGCATAGTTTAAGAGAGCATTTCCGCTGGGAATGCCAGGACTACCCACAATCCAAAAAGAGACTTTTTAAACTTTCCTCAGCACAAGCCTCTAGCTATACCCCCATCCTGGATATTGTAGATGATGTCTTCATGGAATCCAGTTTTACTCCTGATACTTTATCACCAGCTCCTAGAAAGCCTGACAGGTACTACAGACTACCTGACTCACACAAATTTCTCTTTAAAAATCCCACGGCGGATCCAGAGATCATTTCCCAGAGACCTAGAGGTATTAAGGCTACTGGGATTCTAGAGCTTTAGACAGACGGAGTAAGAAGGTATATACCTCTGCAACTCTTGCCATAAGGGCTTTAAATTGTCAGTTTCACATGTTGAAGTACCAGCAGCTGCTTCCAGATTGTGCAGAAAATTAAGATTTACAAGAGTTACTGCATTCTGCAAACCAAGTTAGTAAACATACTTTGCAGTATGGTTTTGATGCCTTAGAAGCATCTTGTAGGGCTGCTGTCACTGGGTCTGTACTGAGAGGGCATGCTTGGCTGAAGGTACAAATCTTGCCAGACCATGTCAAAGCAAAATTACTAGATGCTCCATTAAACCAGGAACGTTTGTTTGGCACAAAAGCAGAAGTTGTTCTTAAAAAGATGGAGGAAACAACTAAATCTGTGCAAACTGTGTTACAGATTTCTTGCCACCTAGATTCAGTAGGCATTGGCCTTCTGAAAAAACTGGTCCTTCCAGTCCCTCCCAGGCCTTCTCAGTCCAAAACCAGGCGCAACACACCACCAAGACTACAGTCTCAGGGTATGCAGAGATCTAACCAATGGAGTGCTCCCACCTGAAAAACAGGGAGTGGTAAGCCACCCCCCTTATGGAAAAAGTTCACAATGACTTGTCCATCATCCTTTCCAGCCATGCCCAAGTACTTGCACCCGAGGAGGAAAACTCGCCCTGCATGCAGAAAACGATGTCTATTATCCAGGACCAATGGGTCCTAAACATTGTATCCCAGGGATACAGATTCTACTTCCACTCACTGCCAACCCCAAGCAGGTTGCCAGACGTACCTCCAAACCAGTGGACAGAGGCTCAAAAGCAAGTATTTTCTCTCTTCAGTATCAGGGCTATTCAACCTGTTCCAATAGAGCAAAGGGGACAGGATTTCTACTCCAGACTATTCCTGGTGCCCAGAAAAGAGAGTTCATGGTGACCTATCCTGGATCTGTCCATTATCGACACTTCCCTGGCGGTCCCAAAATTCAAAATGCTTACACTACGACAGCTGCTTCCTATGCTAGCCAAGGACTCCTGGCTGGTCACCCTAGACTTAAAAGAAGCTTATCTGCACATCCCCGTAAGGGAATCTTGCAGGAAATATCTACATTTCAAGGCAGGCTCTATGCACTAACACTTCTCTGCACTTCCCTTTGGCTTATCTATTGTGCCCAGGGTATTCAAAAAGTGCCTGGCTCCAGCCATTGCATACTGCAGGCAGAGAAATATTCAAATTTGCCAGGTGCTGAAGTAGCAATTCCTGACTATCCACCTGAATCAGGCAATCGTCCAAGTATGGGTAAATGAAAAGAAATCACAACTGGTGCCCAGCTAAAGATTGTATTCCTGGGAGCAGGCTTGAACACAGCTTCCCAGATGGCATTCCTCACTTTGACAAACTACTTCAAACTAATGGCCACCAAAACCCAGCTATCTGCAAGAAAAATACTGCAAGCCCTGGGGTTCACGGCCTCATGCATTATACTAATTCCATATGCAAGACTGCATATGAGGAAACTTCAGTGGTACTTAGAAAGTCTCTGTTGTTAACATTCTTAGGACTTGGAAACACTGATTCCTATCATTCTTTGTCTAAGGGCAGAGTTTCTTTGGTGGGCAGAGGTTTGCAACCACAACAAGGGACATCGTTTCACTCAACCCCTCGCTGCCCAAACCTTGACAATCAGATGCATGGGGGGCTCACATGGCAGGTAAATGCATTCAAGGCAAATGGAGCCCAGGACAAATTCACCTGCATATCTATCAAAAAGAAATGTTAGCTGTACAGAATGCTCTGACAACCTTCAAATACCTTATCCTTCCAGGACAACTTTTGATAAAGACAGAAAATACCACAGTTATGTGGTGCATAAACAAGCGGGGGGAACTCATTCCTACCCAGTCTGTAGGTTAGCCATGGCCCTGTGGAACACAGCCTTGAGCAACCAAGTGCACCTGCAAGCTCAATTCCTGCCAGGCAAACAAAATTTACTGGCAGACAACTTAAGCAAGAATCAACTGGACCCACACGAGTGGAAATTTGAACCCAACTCATTCAAACTTCTAACCTACAGGTGGGGGATACCAGAGGTAGTCCTGTTTGCCTCCCCCCAAAACCATCAGTTCAGCAAATTTTGCACCAGAAATCCCCACAGCCAAGCATGGCAAGTGGATGCCCCTATCCTTTACATGGGAAAACCTCTCAATTTTGCCTTTCCTCCTCTGCCCCTCCTCTCTAAAGTATAACTCAAAATCAAGCAGGACAGACCAAGGACAATCCTTATTGCAACAGACTGGCCACGCCAGCACTGGTACCCACTCCTACGCAGTTTGACAACAGTGCCACCCTGGCACCTACATCAGACCCCCCCTCCCTGCTGTCCCAGCAGGAGGGACAGATTTTGCATCTTCAGCTGCAAACACTGAACCTTGCAGCCTGGATTATTCCCTGAACATACCACCAGCAACCCTTAGCAAACAGGTGCTGGAAATCATCCTTGAGGCCAGGAGGCCTAGTACTATGAAATCCTATTCAGAAAAGTGGAAAAGATACTGTTCTTGGAGCCAGTCTCTAGGAAAGGACACAGCCATGCCCTCCTTACCTCAAATCCTAGATTTCGTAGCAGAGCTGTCCACAAAGGCCTATCCTTCTCATCAATTAAGATTCTTGCCTTGGCCATCTCAGCTCATTTACAACACTGAGCCAGTTCTCTTTTCTCACCCTCTGATCAAACAGTTCCTGAGAGGAGCTAACAATTTAAGCCCCCAAGGAAAGCCCCCACCCCTGCCTGGGACCTTAACTTTCTACTAGAGAAGCTAATGCTTCCCCCTTTTTGAACCTGCTGCTACAGCAGAGTTAAAATTCCTCTCCTGGAAAACAGCCTAGCAAGAAGAGTGTCTGAGCTACGGGCACTAATGGCTGTGGAACCCTGCATTATTTTCCATGCTGACAGGGTCTCCCTCAGGACTAACCCATCATTTATGCACAAGGTGGTATCCAGTGTGGCTTTAAACCAATCCATCCATGTTCCAACCTTTTTTCCTAATCCTCAGAATAAAGGGGAGAGGATCCTGCACTCCTGGGATGTGCGCAGACAGCTCATGTTCTACCTTTACAGGACTAAACCTTTCAGAAAATCTGGCCAGCTGCTAGTCAGCTTTGCTACAGGAACAGAGGGCAAGGCCATTTCAAAGCAAACAATTTCCAAATGGATAGCACACTGCATCCATTACCGTTACAAACACCATGGAAAACCTATCCCACAGGGGATCAGAACTCATTCCACTAGGGCTACCTCAACTTCTACAGCAGTTCTGAGGGGAGTCCCTACCAGAGACATCCTGGAAGCTGCAACCTGGAGTTCTGTACACACCTTCACCAAGCATTACCACTTACCTGTCTCTTCTAAATCCAGAGCTGGATTTGCTACAGCAGTCTTACAAGGCCTGCTAGCCAGCCCTAATACTTCTTGACTGCCTCCACCCTTCATCAGCTTTGGGAATCAACCCAAGTGTGATGACTGCAACAGTGAAACATGAAGAACATAGTACAGTTGTGTATACTTACCATAAATGTAGATGTTCAAGTGTATTCACTGTTGCAGCCCTGGTTACCCTCCCTCCAGCCCCCTGACTTCTCTAGACTTGCTACCTGTCCTCTTTTTGGCCATATCTTATGGCTATGGTATTTACTTTTTACTGGAAGTGTTCCACACCATGTAATTGCTTCCTATTTTGGGGGCTACTGGCATCTGGGGTAAGAAAACTGATGTAATGGCATCGGCTGCATGTTTTATACCCCTGACGATCTGACGTCATGGAAGACATGACAGCATCCGACACAGAAATCCCAAGACTCTGGTATTCGGGCTGACTGAGGGCTACCTGCAGGCAGATAACCCAAGTCTGATGACTGCAACAGTGAATACACTCAAACATCTACATTTATGGTAAGTGTACACAACTGTACGTTCTCATAGACACTAGAAATGCCCTGACTTATGAAGCAGATTATTAAAAAAAAAACACTAAATATTTGGAGAAATCAAACCATGAAGGTTGTACACAATACACAAGCAACAGATAAAAGGAATATAAAACTGTAGTCAGTACTAAAATAAAAAGTAAAGAATATGTGAGATCATCCAGTTCTAAACTGTGGAGAAAATTAGAAGGAGAAGATTTTTTATTTTTTCTCGTATTCTGGCTCGGAAAATTGCTTACCACTTGCCAGTTCTATGTCATCGTAAAATATGTTTAAGCATTTTTTTTATAAGGTGAATTGTAATGTTTAAAATAAATCCTACAAAGCAAAGTGCTATAAGCGTCACTTTTTTTGGTTCAGTCTTATCTGGTGTGAAAGCTGTTAAGTTGATTTTGTAGTGGACTAAAGGGATAGGCAAAACTATGATTGTAAATTACTTGTGAATGCTGGCACCCAACCTACATGCAGACAAAGACAAAATGTTGTGAAACAAGGATGCCTGAATAAATGCAGTAGCCATACCTCTCAACTGTACAGATTTTCGCAGCATGTCCAGATTTATGCCTCATATTTTTGGTCCGTTTTTCATAAAAATGTGGTTTTCTGGCAAGTCATTGAAGACTGAAGTTAGAAAATAATGATAGACATTTGAGTTTGGGACTTCATACCCCCCAGAAAATTCATGATAATGAAAAACCTGTTCTATCAACTTTCTAAGTTTCTAAGAGCACTATTTAAAAATTGTCCATAGTTTTGGGCCTTTGTTCCAGTTTTATTTATGGCTTTGTCCAGATTTCTTGCACTAAAAGGTTGAGAGGTATGATAGCAGCTCCGTCAGAGAGTTAATTTGTAACACACTTTTAAGCATGTGGATTACCACTATAGACGATCTCACATAAATTACAGAAAGAAGTGATTTAAGTACACTGTTGGTGTTTCAATGAGCACTGAAAGAGTAAATCAGCACATATTGTTGTGAACTTAAAATATGCTCATACTTAAGTATTAAAATCCTTGGAGCCTTCACAGAGTCAAATAAGATGGAAACCATTCTGTGTACCCTGTGAACACCACGTAAGCACCATAACAAACATTAAATATTAAAACAACACTTTTATGATCTTAAGGTGTTCACTCTGGGAATTAAAGGAAGACTCCACACTAAAACTCCATAAGTCTTTTTTTTTTCTTTTTTCTTTTGTTTGTCCATTGATATTGCATACTATACAAATGTACCAGAATCACTGTTTCATATTATATTTTTGTTGTTTTAACCTGTAAATTTCTGATGCCAGGAGAGCCATATTGATGTATTTTTTTTAGTAGATTTTGCCTTTGTGTCACTCAACAGTTTGTGTCCCCTTTATATGACTCATCTTAGACATAAGGCAGTATTCTTCTATATTTAAATACAGTGATAGCGCTGTAAATCATTTACTTTGTAGCCTCTAGAAGCAAAGTCATTTTTTGTTTTCCTTTCACTGAGTGACTTTGATTTGTACTGATTGAAGGCTGTTTAATATAGTTAAACCCTCATCAAATCAAGTTGGTTAAAAACAAAACAAAATATATATATATATATATATATATATATATATATATAATACTTGCTTCTTGCCTTTCTAAGCTAGTATAGTCCAGTTTTCAGGTTAATACTGAATTCAGGGCTGTGTTACAATTCTCTGTTTGCCCATACCTTACTTGGATAGAAGTTTCTCTGTTCACCTGTGAGAGAGGGGAGCTTTGAGCAGCCTATCTGTCCCTGGAGGAGTGGTTTCAGCCCAGAAATTAGTATTTTATTGGCCATTTTGGGCTAATTTCTCTCTTTCTTTTCCCTGCTATAAGTACCGTATTTGCCTGGTTTTGCACAGCGGGCTTGGGTAAAACTACTCCCAGCTCCATAAAGTCTCCTCTTCAGTTTTCCATTTGGAACTAGACAAACTTTCAACTTAAGCACTCAAGCCATTCATTTCTCAGCCCGGCACTTGCTCAAAACTTATAGCAAGCACTTATAAACAATAGCACTAGACCCTCCTGTACTGTACAGAAGGACAAGGCTCTCTATTCAATCTTACTAGCCATCCAGTAAAACAGTTCACTGTACCTATCCAGGCATGTCCAAAGGGCAGTTTCAGGTGTTACTGTCCAGTCCAACTGGTAAATCTGGGCATTTTGAGGCAATGTTACAACTGCCTCATGTACACAGACATCCCCCTCCTCCTACCACCAAACACTAATACATGCGAGAGATGCAATTATACAGCCAAACTAGAGGCTAAGCTCTCTCAACCCAAGATTGGATCAGACAGTCAAGAGGAGAAGGGAAATACTTGCATCACACCACCAGTCTTACATAGACCCATTAAACCAGCACTGGCAAAAAACACACATAAATACATGAAAACATGCTCGGAGGCTCTAAATAAAAATCTGCAAAATCAACAGAGACCTCCAAAGCAAAAATCCAAGCAACCTCCACCCCCTCAACAAAAACCATGAAACACATACTTCACAATGCCAGTGTGCCATGCAATCACAGCCCTTAAGGTAAAATAACATATCCAGCATACTAGTTATAGGTAACTCTATAGTTGGGCACACTGACATCCCACTCACTAGGCTGAATAAGGAGAAGGTTACTGTTAGCTGCCTGTCGGGTGCCAGGATCCACCACATAACACAAGCAGTCAGGTCACTCCAGAACAAGTAGAAATATGATTCTGTCATTGCTCATGTTGGTGTGAATGACCTGAGCTGTACCTCCTTGGACTAGATGAATAGAGACATGGAAGAGCTCTCTGATCATGTAGCCCAGGCCGGTATGACCCAGACCGTGAGTAGCAATCCTGTCCTCACCAAGAATGATACCACGGTATAAAGAAAAAATTCTCGATTTCAACAATTGGCTAAGTTTCTGGTGTCATTCAAAAGGGATTCAGTGTCTGTCTGCCTGGGATGACATGCTCGACAAGTCACGCTGCTTCGCTAGAGACAGCTTGCACCTGTCACCCTTAGACTTTCGAATATTGGCCAAGGCTCTTGCAACCACCATAGTGCCTTTTTAGGCAAGGCTCAAAAGACAAACCCACCACCGTAAATAGCACAGATAACAAAAAACTGAGGGTATTGCTACTCAGTGCCAGAAATCTAAACCTCAAAATGCACGTACTTGAGGCACTCCTCAGTATGGAGAAAATTGATATATGTACAGTAACAGAAATCTGGTTTAAGGCTCCAGAGAGCACACCAGCACTACCAGGCTACAACTCATACCATACATTTCGGCCACAGAACCCAAACCGAAATACAAAAGGCGGGGGCGTATCCACATTCATCAAGGATACCCACGCCTCCAGGTTAGTGGCACAGCACGATTCTTCAGAGATCTTCCACGTGCAACTAACAATGGGCAAAACTGCAATTCAAATTGTAGCTTGATACAGATCACCCACCATGTCCCAGGGCCCCCATTCCACATTTCTGGAAACACTGGGAAACATAAAGGTCCTACCAAACACCCTAATATTGGGGGATTTCAATTACCCAAACATTAACTGGGAGAACTACTCAAGTACTAACTCCCTTGCCCAACTTTTCTTAGAATTTATAAACTCAAACGCCCTGGTTCAACTGGTCAACACTCCCACCAGAGGTGACAACATATTGGACCTGGTCATCACCAACCTGGGCAACCGGTATTCCACACCAGAGGTCAACCTTCGCTGGTTAGATCTGACCATAAACAAATCACTTTGGATATCTATATTCTGCCCCCACCCCCGGACAAGAAAACCGCTGTGAAACACTTTTCAAAAGCAAACTTCACGTTACTTAAGACCGAGTTGGAAAGTTTCAAAGCCCCCATGCTGAAGGATAACACTGTCCAAGCTGCAAAATCATTTACTAATGCAGTCTACGGGCAACTACAAGAATGATTGGATCGTGCCATCCCAAGCAAAACTAAGACTCACTCCTCCAAGAAAAGGAAACCAGTCTGGTGGACTCCTGCCATAAACAAGCTATACAATAGAAGGAGGAAACTAGTACAGAAAAGAGTAAAATCCCAAGAAGGGAAGACATCCCTGATCAGTATCAGCAAGAAACTACGATCCCTCGTAAAATCATCCAAGGCAAGCTTTGAAAGAAAAATTACCAAGGACTCCAAAGATAACCATAAGGCATTCTTTAGCTATGTCAAGAATCTAAGTCGCAATGCTCAGATCTGCTCAGAGTTAGTGCAGAATGACACAAAATACACCGAACCGACCAATATCGCCAACATCCTGACAGACAGGTTCAGCGCAAACTTCACTCCCCTCTCACCCCCAAAAGGGCCCATAACCATACCAGAAGAATGTAGTGTCCCTGATATCACAGACACTCAGGTTAAAACAGCCCTCTCCAAAGCCAAAAACACAGCATCAATGGGACCGGACTGTGTCCCAGGCTGCGTCCTATACAAGCTCAAAGACGAACTAACCCCTTAACTAAGCACACTTATAACTCAGCCTCTCCACAGGCTACATACCCATAGAGTGGCGCACAGCAATGGTTATTCCACTCCACAATGGTGGAGCCACAACAGACCCCGGGAACTATCGCCGTATAAGCCTGACTAGCTTGGTCTGCAAGGCTATGGAGCGCATCATCAAGGAAATCATTAACAGAGACATTGGGAACCTCCAAACACTGGACCCTACCCAGTTTGGCTTTGTTAAGGGTAGATCATGCCTCATAAACCTGGTGGACTTCTTTGAGACAAGTTACCAAGGCTATAGACGAGGGAAAGGTGGTACACACAGCCTACCTAGACCTCGCTAAGGTGTTCGACACCATTCCCCATTCTGGTATTATAGACAAGCTCACCAGCCTGAACATAAAGCCCTACGTCACAAGTTGGGTTGCCAACTGGCTCACAGACAGAACCCACATGGTGAGAGTTGCGGTAGCTAGGTCCGACTTAAATTGGTTACAAGTGGCATTCCCCAGGGCTCAGTCCTAGGACCCCTCCTGTTCAGCATATACTTCTCAGGGGTACAGGCAAGCACAGGAGGACTATGGCTGACCAAGTTCGCAGACGACTGCAAACTAAGGGCTATAATTGATTCTCCGGCTGACACAGACATCCTCCAAAAGGGTCTCACTGAGATGGATACCTGGTGTCAAAATCATGGCCTCAAGCTAAATGCCAAAAAGTGCATAGTCATATCCTTTGGAAAAAACAAAGTACCTACAACCTACCACATAGGTGGTAGTCCCCTAAATACGGAAGACGCAATAAGGGATCTGGGGACCCAAGTAGATAGTAATCTCACCTTTGATAATCACATTGCCAAAGTGGTTAGAAAATCCTTCTATGTGGCCCACCTAATCACAAAAGGGTTCGTATCCAGATCAAAAGAGGTCATTGTGCCCCTCTACTCATCACTCATCAGACCCATCATGGAGTACAGCTCCCCATTTGGGATGTACCTTACAAGACACCTGCAACAGCTGGAAAGACCACAGAAGTACCTCACCAAGAGGATCACTGGCCTCAAATAGATGCCCTATGCAGCTCAACTGAAGAAACTCCAGCTGTACTCGATTGCATACCGCCTACTCAGAGATGATCTCTGCCTGACATACAAGGCCGTGTCCAACCCAGAATTGATGGACATGCTCCACCTAAAGAAAACCTTATCCCCTCGAGCCACAAGCTCTAGGGATCTAAACCTCACCACAACAATAATTAGGACGTGCTGGAGGGATAGATTCCTGACCCAGAGACTTCTCATGCTTTGGAACAAGATCCCAATCTACATTAGGCAGAACTCCTCCCTAACACTATTCAAGAGAAACCTTGACGAGTGGATGGGAAACAGAAAGTTTACCTCGGGGATCACTTCAGTGGCTCTGCTGGACAGAGGCACAGGGAAATAATCTAAGGGGGTGCCAAAAGCCAACACATTCTGGCTGGGCTTATAAATGCCTTCGGGTAGATAGCCTAGTACCAACCTATGACCCTATAGTAGGGTTTGTGAAGCAGTCCAATAGTAGTCCTTAAACAATTGGAAGAACTTGTACTCCTGTAAGGTGCCAGACTTTTTGAGTCAGCCTAACAGCCCTGTTATTCATTTGTATCAGAAAGATGTCATTTCAGTGAGACTGCAGGGTTTGCAGTCTTCATTTTAATTTATCTTTATACTGCCCTTAAATTATGTGTAAAAGCAACACTTACTGGCCAAAAATGTAAAGAGGAGGCAATATGTCACCAGCTTGTTGTAGTATAATCAATTTAACCATGTTCTTCATGTAAAGATTTATCCAAAAAACAAAAAAAAAACTCTTTAGAAAACTGTTGCACTTTAGCTATTAATACCAGCACTTAACTTGCCTTAACAATATGCAATTTTCAATATGCAAAAATATTGGTGTTGACTAATGCTGTCAGAATTATGGAGAATGTGAACCTCTGATCATATCTGTTCAGGTCAAGCAAGTATAAAACAGATTTTCTTTTTCCAATGATCAGTGCAAACAAGTGTAGTAACAGCTTCAAAAAGCAATGAGCAAAACCTGATGAAAAATGTATACAGCATAAATGAAACTGACAAAAAGACACAGCTTTGACAAATTAAATAAGTATATATTTTAACAAATAAATGTGTACACATTTGCTTCTCTGCACTCATTGATTTTAATTACTTGACCTGTAACGTCACACATCTGTAATACAGGTGAAAATACTATTTTGCAGTGACAACAAATGAAACAGACCTGTAAGAGTAACAAATGCCTTTAGATTCTGAAGATTTTGACCTGTATTTGTGCCTGGCTCTTGAAATATTTGGCCCAAAGTACATTATTGTGCTAATATAGAAGTTCTTCCCCCAAATTAAATGTACACATAGACCTGCCTTACCAGGAAAGTACCTCCTGGTGATAACTTGGCAAGGGCTTTCAGGGGTATGAAACAGCTAAAGGAGGTTGTATAATCCAGGATGGCAGGAAACAGCACTTCCATATTAGATACCACCATAGTGGGCAAATTTGATAGGCAAATTGTTTCCTTCTGCCATTACATTAATGTAATGTTATATGCTCATGTTACTTGAAAAAGTATTACAAAACATAAGTTTCTGACATCGTTACTAGAAATAAAAGATGAAGTAGAAAACAGTTTGCCAGACCACAGATCCAGTCTTATTTCTGTTGCAGTATTGTGAAAGCTCTTTAAAACTTAAGTAAAATATCCTTTATTAAGAATGCATTTCAGTTTATCCGAGTAGGAACAATGTTGTAATCTCCCATATACAAGATGTTTGACACACGACTGCCTCTGTAGACCTGGAGCGTAATGTTTGCAGTATGTTCTCCCATATATAAGATGTTTGACACACGACTGCCTCTGTAGACCTGGAGCGTAATGTTTGCAGTATGTTCTCCCATATATAAGATGTTTGACACACGACTGCCTCTGTAGACCTGGAGCGTAATGTTTGCAGTATGTTCTCCCATATATAAGATGTTTGACACACGACTGCCTCTGTAGACCTGGAGCGTAATGTTTGCAGTATGTTCTCCCATATATAAGATGTTTGACACACGACTGCCTCTGTAGACCTGGAGCGTAATGTTTGCAGTATGTTCTCCCATATATAAGATGTTTGACACACGACTGCCTCTGTAGACCTGGGCGTAATGTTTGCAGTATGTTCTCCCATATATAAGATGTTTGACACACGACTGCCTCTGTAGACCTGGGCGTAATGTTTGCAGTATGTTCTCCCATATATAAGATGTTTGACACACGACTGCCTCTGTAGACCTGGAGCGTAATGTTTGCAGTATGTTCTCCCATATATAAGATGTTTGACACACGACTGCCTCTGTAGACCTGGAGCGTAATGTTTGCAGTATGTTCTCCCATATACAAGATGTTTGACACACGACTGCCTCTGTAGACCTGGGCGTAATGTTTGCAGTATGTTCTCCCATATATAAGATGTTTGACACACGACTGCCTCTGTAGACCTGGGCGTAATGTTTGCAGTATGTTCTCCCATATATAAGATGTTTGACACACGACTGCCTCTGTAGACCTGGAGCGTAATGTTTGCAGTATGTTCTCCCATATATAAGATGTTTGACACACTACTGCCTCTGTAGACCTGGAGCGTAATGTTTGCAGTATGTTCTCCCATATATAAGATGTTTGACACACAACTGCCTCTGTAGACCTGGAGCGTAATGTTTGCAGTATGTTCTCCCATATACAAGATGTTTGACACACGACTGCCTCTGTAGACCTGGAGCGTAAAGTTTGCAGTATGTTCTCCCATATACGAGATGTTTGACACATGACTGCCTCTGTAGACCTGGAGCGTAATGTTTGCAGTATGTTCTCCCATATATGAGATGTTTGGCACACGACTGCCTCTGTAGACCTGGAGCGTAATGTTTGCAGTATGTTCTCCCATATATAAGATGTTTGACACACGACTGCCTCTGTAGACGTGCGGCGTAATGTTTGCAGTATGTTCTCCCATATATAAGATGTTTGACACACGACTGCCTCTGTAGACCTGGAGCGTAATGTTTGCAGTATGTTCTCCCATATATAAGATGTTTGACACACGACTGCCTCTGTAGACCTGGAGCGTAATGTTTGCAGTATGTTCTCCCATATATAAGATGTTTGACACACGACTGCCTCTGTAGACCTGGAGCGTAATGTTTGCAGTATGTTCTCCCATATACAAGATGTTTGACACACGACTGCCTCTGTAGACCTGGGCGTAATGTTTGCAGTATGTTCTCCCATATATAAGATGTTTGACACACGACTGCCTCTGTAGACCTGGGCGTAATGTTTGCAGTATGTTCTCCCATATATAAGATGTTTGACACACGACTGCCTCTGTAGACCTGGGCGTAATGTTTGCAGTATGTTCTCCCATATATAAGATGTTTGACACACGACTGCCTCTGTAGACCTGGGCGTAATGTTTGCAGTATGTTCTCCCATATATAAGATGTTTGACACCACGACTGCCTCTGTAGACCTGGGCGTAATGTTTGCAGTATGTTCTCCCATATATAAGATGTTTGACACACGACTGCCTCTGTAGACCTGGGCGTAATGTTTGCAGTATGTTCTCCCATATACAAGATGTTTGACACACGACTGCCTCTGTAGACCTGGGCGTAATGTTTGCAGTATGTTCTCCCATATACAAGATGTTTGACACACGACTGCCTCTGTAGACCTGGGCGTAATGTTTGCAGTATGTTCTCCCATATATAAGATGTTTGACACACGACTGCCTCTGTAGACCTGGAGCGTAATGTTTGCAGTATGTTCTCCCATATATAAGATGTTTGACACACGACTGCCTCTGTAGACCTGGGCGTAATGTTTGCAGTATGTTCTCCCATATACAAGATGTTTGACACACGACTGCCTCTGTAGACCTGGGCGTAATGTTTGCAGTATGTTCTCCCATATATAAGATGTTTGACACACGACTGCCTCTGTAGACCTGGGCGTAATGTTTGCAGTATGTTCTCCCATATATAAGATGTTTGACACACGACTGCCTCTGTAGACCTGGGCGTAATGTTTGCAGTATGTTCTCCCATATATAAGATGTTTGACACACGACTGCCTCTGTAGACCTGGAGCGTAATGTTTGCAGTATGTTCTCCCATATATGAGATGTTTGACACACGACTGCCTCTGTAGACCTGGAGCGTAATGTTTGCAGTATGTTCTCCCATATATAAGATGTTTGACACACGACTGCCTCTGTAGACCTGGAGCGTAATGTTTGCAGTATGTTCTCCCATATACAAGATGTTTGACACACGACTGCCTCTGTAGACCTGGAGCGTAATGTTTGCAGTATGTTCTCCCATATATAAGATGTTTGACACACGAATGCCTCTGTAGACCTGGAGCGTAATGTTTGCAGTATGTTCTCCCATATACAAGATGTTTGACACACGACTGCCTCTGTAGACCTGGAGCGTAATGTTTGCAGTATGTTCTCCCATATATAAGATGTTTGACACACGACTGCCTCTGTAGACCTGGAGCGTAATGTTTGCAGTATGTTCTCCCATATATAAGATGTTTGACACACGACTGCCTCTGTAGACCTGGAGCGTAATGTTTGCAGTATGTTCTCCCATATATAAGATGTTTGACACACGACTGCCTCTGTAGACCTGGGCGTAATGTTTGCAGTATGTTCTCCCATATATAAGATGTTTGACACACGACTGCCTCTGTAGACCTGGAGCGTAATGTTTGCAGTATGTTCTCCCATATATAAGATGTTTGACACACGACTGCCTCTGTAGACCTGGGCGTAATGTTTGCAGTATGTTCTCCCATATATAAGATGTTTGACACACGACTGCCTCTGTAGACCTGGGCGTAATGTTTGCAGTATGTTCTCCCATATATAAGATGTTTGACACACGACTGCCTCTGTAGACCTGGGCGTAATGTTTGCAGTATGTTCTCCCATATATAAGATGTTTGACACACGACTGCCTCTGTAGACCTGGAGCGTAATGTTTGCAGTATGTTCTCCCATATACAAGATGTTTGACACACGACTGCCTCTGTAGACCTGGAGCGTAATGTTTGCAGTATGTTCTCCCATATACAAGATGTTTGACACACGACTGCCTCTGTAGACCTGGAGCGTAATGTTTGCAGTATGTTCTCCCATATATAAGATGTTTGACACACGACTGCCTCTGTAGACCTGGAGCGTAATGTTTGCAGTATGTTCTCCCATATACAAGATGTTTGACACACGACTGCTTCTGTAGACCTGGAGCGTAATGTTTGCAGTATGTTCTCCCATATGCAAGATGTTTGACACACGACTGCCTCTGTAGACCTGGAGCGTAATGTTTGCAGTATGTTCTCCCATATATAAGATGTTTGACACACGACTGCCTCTGTAGACCTGGAGCGTAATGTTTGCAGTATGTTCCATTTTTTGTAGCACCGTAAAAAATCTGCTGTTACTGACAACTGACGTTTTCCATGACCTCAAGAATCCACTAACTGAATTTTTAGACAGTGCATTGCTTCAACCGTATTCAGATTTTCACCACCTATGAAAGAGAGAGGAAATTAAGTAACAGCATTGTTTTGCCCTTAATTTAAGGTCCATTAGAAGTCTAGCCATTTGATTTTGTTTGACTTGAACAGGTCAAACAAAATCTGTCATTTGCCACTAATTGCACAATTATACTTGCCTGTGTAATACTGCAGTGTGTCTCTTACTTGATACTGTATTCTCCTGACTGGTTGTACCTCTACATCTCGTCTGAATTGTGGCTAAAGAGCGATTTTGGAACTGTTCACTTACCCAATAAATAACAGCTAAGCATGTGAGCTTTCTGCACTGTACATGTAGTTGCAACTCAAACTGTATTTCATCTTGGGCTTCGAAACATCAGCTGCTAAAACTGTTCCATACACGTTCTCCTCAACAGAACTAGAGAGTTACTACATTCATGTGCTCCAAATTGTGGAGAAGAGTACACAGTCCACAGGTCTGATATACAAATGTAATGCAAGTCCATTATCTGCACTTCTGTTTAAAAAATATAGCAGCACTTGCCTTTCTCTGTGCAACTCCTGTTCTCTCACAAGTTCAGAGTTAAGTGCATCCATTCCTGTCCTCAGCTAAATGCCGGCCTGAATCACTGATACTGGTGCGTACTCAACAAAGAAATCATTTAGAGCATGTGAAAAATGGCCATCCATTGGTTGCACTGTTGTCCTGGGGTGTAAGTGCACATTTACCTTGGTCTGGCTCTCACCAAAGCTGAGGATAAGGGCTGATGTCAGTAATTTAATTGGTAATTAGGATACCTCTCATGTGTTGTACCCCTGGGTTAAAACTTTTGCAGTCGGACCACACGAGTGGGCATGCTCTGAAGACATTCCCAACCCAGTCACTTTTTCAGAAACTGTACATCACATGAAGCCTTTATAGATTCATGAACACCATACCAGTTTCCTATCTTGATTACATGATACTTAAAACAGAAGTAAGGTAAAGAAAACCTGAGTTTAAAAAAATTAAATTGTACACTTGCAACTATATAAACGGAGTTTGACATAATTTGGTATAAAAATATTGTATAAAAAAGAAATACAAAAATCAAACCATACTAAGAAAGTTCAAGATAGACATAACTGAACTGAAAGGTATATAAAATATACATGGCAAACTGGTACAGAAAAATAAAAACTATAATAATTTGAAGCTTGCTATACTGTTGGATCATTGTGGGTTTCTAGATGTGCATTATGCAGCCAAAAGGGTAATTTCAGTTTTCTTTGTGCATAAAAAGGGTAACATGTTCTGCAGTTAGTTTGTACAAAGAGTCAAACCTGTGTTTCACTCCTAAGGAAATAGCAAATATATTTGATGATAGTTTTTTGTTGTTGACTTCTCTTGGTACACTTTATTTCTGACCTCAGGTCAGTAATCTGGGTTATGAATGTATTTTTAGTCCTAAAAAAACAAAAACAGTCCACTGGAGACATTTAAGATCTCCAATGCAGGTGATCTGAAATGTTATAATGTAACTAAAGCATGTTTAAAGACACCTCAACAAGTAGGTAGGGACATTGTTTTTATACTAACCTGACTATGAGGTAAACATACTTTCAAATACCTTCTATAAAAATTAAAACAACTCATTCCTTCTTATACATTTTTTTAAAATCATTGCATACTATTTCTTATTCCTATAATTTTGATGAATCTAAGATGCCAATTGCACATTTGTATTTTTTCTTTTTTATATTATTGTATTTGTTCCTTTTATATTTATGTCTATGTAATTTATATTTCTGGAGCTTTTCTCCCTGGGCCTCCACTGAAAACGGGCTTACACCCAGTTGGACTATCCCGGTTAACAAACGTAAAATAAATAAAATAAATAATTTAAGAAAATTAGTTTGCACTTGAAGATTGTAGGATTTATGGAATATAAAGTCCAGAGCATCCTCATACACACGAACAGACACACACCTGTTCATATAACAGCTGATCTTTTGTGTGTATTTGATAAGTCTTATCTTTGTATCAGTCTGAAGTCTCACCCTTTCAGCTTTGATGTAGCTGAAACTCAGGCACCCTTCCAGTTCTTTTATCTCTGTTACTACATTCGCTACTTCAAATACAGTTGCGTTAGACTTTGATTTCCATTCTCTAGTAATTGTTTTTGGCAGCCGCCAGAATTAAACTTAACAAGGCCGAGCTATGTCTAGGCATTTCAGATCCTGTATCCCAGCTCAAAAAATATTTTCCGTAGTTACAGCCATTTGCTCACCCGATATTTCTGACAGAGTACTCTGTAGGAAATTTTTAAAATCTGCCAAATCATTACACTCCCAAAAATATGTTCCCAGTTACCGCTTCCTTCCCCATCACACCTCCAACATTTACAATCTGCCTGCGGAAAAATTCTTTGGAGTTTGTTTAGTGTACAAAGATACCCATGTATCCACTTCCAAGCAAGCATCCTAAATCTTCTGGATTTTGTATATTTGTAAGGCAGACATATGTTCCTCCATTGTTTCCTTGTGAAATGCTTGCCTAATCCATCTTACCAATCTTTTATAACCTCCTCTGATTGAATCCTATAGTTATCGTGCAATATTTTATATCTCTACTAATTATCCCTTTTTAACAGCAGCTTCTTTTCACAATTCAACTAAAAATTCTATCACATCAGGTCTTTCACTTAGGATTCCCCTGTCCTTTACTTTTTGCATATTCTCTGATATCAATCCATGATAGAGAAGGCAGTCTTTAGCCTGCAGTCCAAATGTCTTCTTGTCCTCCTCCCATTCTTTTACTTTAACCCTCTCTAGTTGTTTTCTCCAATATCTTGGTTCCTTTGACAGTTTTCTACAGTAAATTCCAGCCTCCTTTTGCCTATTCTCTGTACCCCTAAACAGAGTCATCCCTATCAGCAAAATCTCCTTTCTCCATTCTCCTGTTGACATAGTTGTTAGAATACTTTCGGCAACTTTGTGAATACAATATTCTGTATGAATGTTCTACTTAAGGATCTGGATCCAAAATCTGACTCGCTCCTTATTTCTTGAATTTCCCCTACTTCATCATCATCCCTTTCCACTTTAAATTGTATATTTATGCTTGTGAGCATTATCTGTGTTGACCTGAAATATCCTTTTAAATCGTGTAATTTTAAACAACTTTGTTCTATTGGAAGGATCAACTTATCCCACTAGACCCTTGCCTTTTTCCTGTCCAAGATAAAATCTTTCAACTCTTTATTAATTACTATCCACAACTTCTCATTTGATTAATAAAAATATGCCTGGCCTGTATATAAAACTAAAGAAATTAAAAACATTCTCAGTGTTTGTTTCTTGATATCCACACATCCTTAGCTGCCATAACAGGATTCTTTTTAATCCATACTCCTAAATGCTTCATTTTATCATGTACCCATAAGTATGGGTACTGCTGAACAAGTTTGTGTTTGGATACATAGTTTACAGCTATAGCTGTTTTGTCTTCATTAATTTTATATCCCAAAAAGACTAGAGACTGTCTCAGAATGTTTTTTAACACTGAGATGTCCTTTTCTGGTTTTATCAGGTGAAAAATAATATCATCTTCAAATAATCCAACCTTTTTTTTGATTACCATACCAATTATAGCCTTGTATTTTTTAGTCACTTATTTTCTTTCCCAGTGGCTTTAAATTTAACACAAATAAAGGGGAAAGAAGACACCCCTGCCTTGTTCCTGTGTTCAGAGACAACTTATCAGAAAGGAACCCTCACAGTTTAATTCTTGGCTGTGATCCTTCATATATTCTCCTAATTAAACTTATTATTGTATTAGGCAATGCAAATGCTTCCATTGCCCTGCTCATAAAATCTTAACTTATTCTGTCGAATGCTTTCTCTGCATCAAGACCCAGCACCAACAACAGTATTTTCTTACATCCTGCTTCCCTCTGAATAATCATCGTTCTATTAATGTTGTCAGTTGTCTGACTACCCCTCCACAAAACCACATGATCCATATCTATCAGTTTTGACAGCACTTTGCCAGTCTTTTAGGTATTATATTCATAAACACCTTATAGTCATGGTTTAAAATTGAAATGTACCTATACAAAGCTGGGTATGATGGGCCTTTACCGTCTTTAGGTACTACAGTCACAAGAACTTTCTTCCACTATGTTGGTATTTCCCCTCCTTTTAAAATACTGTTAGACAAAACCTTCCTGATCTGTGTCACTTTCTTCCTTCCTGGTTTCCAGACATCCACAGGAATACCATCTGTTCCTGGGGACTTTCCTGCAGATTGATTTTAAGTTGCCATTTTTAAATCGGCTCCTGCTATCTGGACTGTTAATTGTTGATCCTTCTCTTTAAGTGTATATGTTTCCATTTGTGCTTTTCCTTGATTTCCACATTTTTCTGCTTTGTACAAATAAAATTTTCAAAATATCTATGATGCCTGTACAGGATCTCTGGTTGTTCTTATTATAAGCCAGTTAAGGCCAGTTTGGCAGCAACCCTTTCAACTTCCTGTTGCTTAAGTCGTTGTGATAAAAATATTTATGCTCTGGAGTTATCAAAAAACAATTACTTAACAGCAATCTTTCTAAACTCGTACATATTATCCATATACTCCCTTATTTTCTCATTAGCATTCTCAGTTGTGCCTCTTCTTGTTCTTTGATATTTCACCTTATTCTGTAATGCATTAACCTTTGTCTGCCCCTCTAATACTTGCTACTTCTTAACCATATCTCTTTTTCGTTTATTTCTACTCTGTTTTTAAACTCCACTTTCATTTTATCCCACTCAGTAGCTATACCTTCTGAAGAAATTTCTATCTTCCCTAATAACTCTTGAATAATTTCCAACACCTATTCCTTAAATTCCTGTCTTTGTGACAGGTAGGTAGGGAAGTGGCAGAGTCGTATTTTTACTTTATTACCCTGCATTTTCATCTTATTGTTATTGGCACATGATCTGAAGTAGGATGTGTATCAAAGCTTTCAATTAAATGCACATCCATCCATCCCTCTGCAAATGTTCCTGTTAAATCTAATTTCTGTCTAGTCTAGCCCAGATATTGTACCTTGTGGAATAATATGCAAATTCTCTCCACGTTCCTACTGCTGAATTCATGTCTTTCATGTGAAATATTTTCATAACTTTATTCAGAAATCTGCCCTTTTTGTTATATTTCCCTTCTAGGTCACCCAGATGCATCCTCACTATTGCAAATCAAGTTCTAGTCTCCACCTATAAGTAATATTCCCACTGAAACCTGATTATTAATCCCAAAACTAAGCTGCTTAAAATCCTTAAGAGCAGCTTCAGGTGGAATATAATTACATGCCAATGTAATCCTTCTCCCTTTCCATTAGCCCCTTACTTCTACAAATCTACCGTTATTATCTATTTTCCCTTCTTCTGTCACTTGTAAATCTCCTCTAGCAATTAATGGAAGTACTCCCCTTTACCTTTGTCCCTTATTTCTCCTGAATATTCATCCTGAAATCCTTTCTTTATCAAATACACTTGTTCATTTCTTTCCAAATGTGTCTCCTGCAGCATTGGGGATTTGCACTGTGCATTCCTTAATATAATTCAATACTCTTACATTTTTGACAGTACCTGTGAGACCATTCACATTCAAAAATAATATGGATAGTTAGCCATTATGATAAGAAGTTATAATTCCTACCTATTTTATTTATTTTGTTTTTGTTGGCTGGGAAAAGTCCAACTGGATTAAACCCATTTTCAGCAGAGGCTTGGGAGAGAAGCTCCACATCTAAGTTACCCATGATGAACATTTATAATTGCAGGGTAAAAATATCTATACATGAGCTTATTTACCAGATATTTCATAGGTTCATAGATCAGTACTAGGCTAACTGCCCTTGTGGGACATTTTAAGCCTAGCCAATTAACCCATTTGAGACTCGAACCCTGCACCTTGTGTATGTAAGGTAAGCACCTTAACTATTATGCCAACCTCCCAATATTTTGTACATGAAAATAGCATTTTCACACAAAAAAAGAGAAAGAAATTAACATAAATTGGCTAATTACTGAATAGAAAAATAAAATCCAGTAGCAGTTAATGTATTTATAACATGATGGTTGCAGGGAAAAGATCAAACTGGGGTGTTGTTGGTGTTAGAAATAATTTACAGACAGACAAGTAGTAATGTAGCTTAAAATTGACAAGACTGATTTGAAAGGAGAAATTATGGAAATAAGCCGGAAGATAAAAGACAGAGGAGTAATAGTAGTTAGTGGTGGGATGTGAAAGAGGGAAGAATAGTAAGAGTTTAGGAAATTAGTGCAGTATGTGGCGTGATAAGGTACAAATGATTGGGAAGCTAAATGGTTGTAAGAGTTGGAGAAAAGTACTCTTAGTAAAGGTACCCAGGTGAGCAGGAAGAACACAACCATCTTTGGCATAGGTGCTGTTAAACAATTTTTTTGAAACTATTTTAGTTTTCTATCTGTTTTAACTGTGTGGGTATTTCATTCTAGAGTTTTGACACAAAGGGTGTAGAGAGAGTCTCTAGCAGTGTTGAATATCTTACTGATACATAGTAAGAGTTTATTGCTAGAGCAAAGGTCTTTAGTGGGTGAATAGTACAGTAGAGTATTTTGTAATGCATTTGTCTTGTAGGTTGTGGGTAATGATTAGATGTGAGTATGTCAACCAGTTTGGGAGTTTACAACAGTTTAATTGTTTTAATGCAAGGCAGTGGTGTGTGTTATAATGTTGGTTAGTTGTAAATATAGCTATTTTGTAGTAGCAGGAGGCTAGTTGTAAATATAGCTATTTTGTAGTAGCAGGAGGCTAGTTTAGTTTTATACATAATGTTGATATTTGTAAAAATGGGAAAAATCAAAGAATAGACAAGGAAGGAGGTATATTGCTGTTAAGGTAATCCTTGCCTGATCTGTCAGGCAGTGTTTGGCCCTATAGAGAGAAATGGGCTTTAGTGAGTTTTCTTAATGGAATGAAGTATGAGTAGTTTAGTTTGGCTTATGGTTTCTATTTTATTAATTGAGGTAATGTTTGTTTCTGATTAAGGTGTTTTGGAGTAAGTAACATAAGCTTGTTTTTTTGGGAATTAAACAGCAAGTTAGAATGTTTTAGCCATGATTTCCTGTACGTTTTTTATGGATAGGGCACAGCAAAAAGGGTTGAATCATCTGCATATTGTACGAGAGTGGCAAGATTTGTAGTAGTGTGAAGTTTATTTATGAAAATATTAAATAGAAAGGAGTGAGTATTGTCTTTGGGGAGCACCAACAGAGATTGGTTGAAATGCCGAAAGGTTTTGTTGTCATTTAGCTGCCTGGTGATTGAATAAATAACTGTAAAGCCAGAGGAGAGGGAGGATTAAGTAAGACTTGGAGTTGCAAGTTCAGAAAGGAGTGTTTGGTGGGACTCTGTATCAAATGCTTTGGAAAGGTCAAGGAAAAGTGAAGAAACAAGGTTGCCCTCCTTTCTGTGTTGGTTTACTATGTTGGTGAAGGTGAGGAGGGCAGTAGTAGTACTGTGGTTGGGCATAAAACCATGCTGGGTGTTAGAAAGGAGGTTGTGTTTGGTTTCATAAGCTGAGAGTGAATACGTTTCTTGAGGTTTTTAGAGAGGGGGTGATAGGATTGCAAAAACATCTGTAGTTTAACTCTTTTGAAGAGCCTCCTTTGTGAAGAATTACAATGATTTTTTTTCAAAATGTATTGGACATAGTTTTCATTTATTGGCTGGTTGATCAGTATGGCCTGGTTGATCAGAATGGCGACAAGGAAGGAAGCGCTTATTTTGAAGAACCCAGTGGAAAGGTTATTGCTAGCTGAGGTTGTTGCCTTTAATTTGGCTATATGACAGCTTTTGTAAATGTCTGATTCCAGCATTTTTGTTGCATTAACCCACTAATGTTTGGCAGGTCGATGGTTTATACAGTTGTTTCTTGTCATCTCCATTTGAGTCTATGTTACATTTTACAAGACTTTTTGTTTCAATGAAAACCCTGAAAATATTATCCCAAGAACCTATTAATTTAAAAATACAAAACTGTGTACATCTTCAAATAATGGAGTTTAACCTTCCTGATAGGAGCAAATGTCCCAAATCCACAGCTGCATACAAAGGCATTGCCTAACCTAAAATTAAGAGCCAACCAAGCCTAAAGCTGCAACTGCACAAAAACAAATACAAGGAACCCACACTTGTACAGTTGGATCTTCCTTTGGAAAGCCAAACTGCAAATGTGGCAACCTCACACCGAATAAATGGTTCTTTTCTTTGAATTTATATATACATCAATGACTGCCAAAAATAAACAGCTTAAAATGGTAGTTAAGAGCTTTCAGCCTTGCATCAAATCAGTGGACGTCATCTGAATTACCAGCTTTAGCAAAAATAGTTGTTTAAACAGCATACTCATTGAATGATATATTTGCAGTAAAGGGTATTACATATGATAATCCCTGCCACATAAAACCAGAAAATGAAACTGCCTCTGTGAACTACATAATTACGAAATGTGTAAAAAACGTGCTTTTATTTTAAAAATGGGCATGAAGGGGTGTTATTTAAAATCAAGGGTTTCGATATTTTTACCTTTTGTGGTAGAAAGATCACCCCAGAATATTTTTCCCTTTTTGAATAAGGGCTTACATTCATACTGATCAAATCATTTGATGTGGTAGATTCTATTCTAGGACTGAAATTATTTACTATGAAGATTAATTTGGCACTTATGTTTAAGGACAAATCTTTGTTGTAAAACAACTTTAGGATGTTCTTAAACAAGAAATTGTTTACAATCCCCCTATGAACCAAGTGGTTTCAGCATTGGAAAAGATGTGTATTAGTGACCTGTATAGGTAATAGGAAGAACTTTACTATGCAGAGAAATCTAAGTCAGGAAGAAATATTAATAAAAAGCACATTAATAAGTGATAAGTCCCCTAGGATTATAAAGCCAGATAATTGTAGGGGATTGTTATGTTTGAAACAATTGATTACATTAGGGCAATGTTTCATGTTTTAAGTGATGGAAATATTTATAAGCAAATCTCATGAAATGAAATTAATATTTGTTATAAGGAAATTAATTTAGGGTTAGATGGCTTGTTACTACAAGGAGTCATAGACCAGAAGACATATATAAGTTTTTAATGAACAAGCAGCCCATCATTCACACAATTTTGGGATACCAAAAGTTCATAAAGATATACAGAAACCACCCTTTAGATTGATTATTTCAACAAACAGATCTAAAACACACCCTTTTGCTGTATTAGTGGATAGACTACTCAAACCAGTATTTTCAATTGTCAACCATTTATTAAAAGACTTACAGAACTTTTTGGGTAGACTCAAGCATGATTTGTTTCTTGAAATTATTCTGTTTGTAACCATTAAATTGCTAACTTCTCATGTATTCCTGGGAACTACAATATATATTTAACTCACTTTTCTGTACATTTTGCAAGCTATATGTTAGATTTTTGGATGATATTTTCATTTTGTAGACTAGCTCAATGACAGAACTGGAAAAATGTAACTATATATAGCACAATAGCCAATTTTATGGTTTACTTGTACATGCAAGGAAGATATGGATTTTTTAAATACTAGAAGACTGAGGAGGGGGTTTCATCCACCATTAAAAGAAAAGAAACCTTTAGCAATAGTTATTTGCATTATAATAGTTTTCACCCCCACAAATTGAAGAAGGGATTTGTTAAGGGTCAGTTCATTACGTTGGCTAAAATGGTTTCTAATAATAATGTTCATCTCCAAGAAGTTCATAGTGTAATTAAGATGTTTTTTAGGAAGGGGATATCCATCTAAATTATTGGATAAAATTGTGAAGGAAATAGAAAAGAAGAATACCTCTTGGAGCCACTTTTAGATGTGAGTCTGCCACCTAAGAATGACTGTAAAACCAAAGTGCAAAAATTATTAAAAGGATGGACAGAAAAAAATATGTTTAGTAGTGCTATGATTTTACAGTCCAGTTTAGTGAGCAGTTTGGTTAAGGAAATTAGAAATTGGATCATGTTTAAGGGCACTCTGACCATGTCTACCCTGGTAGGTGATAAACCATTGTTGTTTATAATATAGGAAAGACTGTGAAAAGGGCTTTGGAAACTAAATCAGTTCCACAGGAAAAAAAAATTGATGCAAATAAAATCAGCACTTAGAAATGTGTTGGTTGTGCACAATGCCCCTACATATTCATGTGCACATAGTATGTACTAAATACAAGGGATGGGTATGGGATTACACCTAATTATGAGAGTTGTTTTATTTAAGGTTTAGTATATTTGGCTATTTGTTCCACATATGATGGTTTTTATGTTGAGAAAATGAAAAGATTGTTTGAAAAGATAATTTATAAACATCCTTATGATGTTTTGAAGATGAATAACAAGCATGCCTTGTATAGGCATTCTGTTGAATGTAAAAGGTTTGAAAAGTTTTTATTCTGTATTTTGGAAATTGTGGAATATAACCCTAGAGGGGGGCATGACAGAATACAATTGAATACAAGGAGTTATTGTAGCAAATTAGGCTCAGTGCTTCCCAAAGCCTGGGACTAAATGAACCAGTACTGTTAACCACCCTCCATTAAATATGTGGGCAGCTAAATTATATTTTGTATACAAAAAATTAAATGCAATAATTTTTTTTTAAATAAAAGCATGTATTTACACATTTTGCAATCATGTAGTCCACCAAGGTAAATTTATTTGCTCGTTTTAAGAAGTAGGGATTATAATATGTAATAGCCCTTTAGTACAAATATATTATTTAACAAGTATGGTATTTAAACAGCAGCTGTTGCTACAGCTGGTAGTTCTGATGAAGTCCACTGATTTGATGTAAAGATGAAAGTGCTTAACTACCATTTTATGCTATTTATTTTTGTTTGTCATTTGAGGTATAAATAAATTCAAAGAAAAGAGAAATATTTATCCTGGTGTGGGGTTGACACTTTTGTAGTTTGTCTTCCAAAGTAATATACTGAATGCACGTGTTTGGGTTACTAACCTAAAATTAAGGTTATCCATGCTAAGATGCATGTTACAGTCCAAGCTCCTACTTACACTAATTGCAGTCTGTTCCTGTCTTATCTTTATTCCCTTCCCAGATGTGAAATACAGCCTGCATTCTTTCAGAAAACAACTTTTAGGCTTAAGAAAAAGTGCACTGGTTATGTTTAAATAAAACTAAATTATACACTGTTCTAGTAAATGGACTGACGTATTTAGCTACAAGAAAACTGCCATCTCTTCTTCAGTTCCAATAATTTCAAACTTTAAACTAAGCTGCTTGCCTTTATACCTTTTAATTTTATGTTTCTCTCAGTAAACTATGTAGAGACCTCTAGAGATGTTTTGCCTTCACCTATAATCATGTTTCCATGGAAACATGACAACAGCATGTACAGCTGCCCTCAGCTGCAGACTTCTCAACTCACACTGAATATTTATTTGATAAAGGAAAACTATTCTTTAAACTGTGGTCTCTTATTTTAAAGCCCACTCACTGATAAATAACTTATTAGATTAAGCCAATGGCCTTAATCCAGATATTCACCTGTGCAAAAGTAAAAGAAAACATCTCAGCTGTACATATATTATAAAAATAACAAGATATGCCTTAGATAGACGAGGTGCTCCCAAACACTCAAATGTACAAATAAACATAAACCAAAGTCAATGATGAGTGGTGGAGCACAGCAGACCAAATGACCAGGAATACACCAGCTGTACACGAAGGCTTTAATCCACAGTATCACAAACGACAACTATAAAACATAGAATGCTGCAGCTGATAAGCGCTTTCACTCAAGAAATGAGCTTCTTCAGATCAATTTACTGCTACCCATAGTGCCCCTATATATACACATCAATAAAATCAATTAAATAATCAAGCCTGTCAAATAAAGTAACATCTCTTAATAAAAGAATATATATCTCTTGCAATAATTCATGCATCATTTAAAATATATACATTGCATGACAATAAATGTTACAAACATATCTCTTATAATATTTAAGCAAATATATGAAAAGTATATAAAAAAACTGTGAAAAACTGTAAAAAAAAATATATATATATATATATATATATATATATATGTATCTAGAAAAAGGTGTATTTAAAAACATATGAAAAGCATGTATATGTGACCTAGATGAAAAACAGCTTGTAAACAAATGAGCATCCAAACATTTATACTATACAATCTATAAGGTATAATGGGATGTGGACCTATGCTATCTGTGTTTGACATTAATGTTCCTTCTTTTTTTGAGAGCTGGTTTTATAGAAGCTCTCTCATTCAAACCAGACCCTTTGTCAGCCCTCAACCTCATAATCCATTTACTTTCCCTATCTTCTGTGTGGTTCCTGATGTCACCACCTCTAATGTTAGGTTTTATTTGTTCTAGAACTCTGAACAGAAAAGTATGTGAACTACCTAATTCAACCACATGTTTAGCTAAAGCATTATGTGTATTCCCTTTTCTCATGTGGTATGTATGTTCACGTATCCTGTCCTTAAACTGGCGGTTCGTTTTGCCCACATAGAACGCATTGCACATCTGGCAGACTGCCAGGTATACAATATTCATACTAACACATGTGGCCTCCACTTGGGTCTTAAACTGTATATGAGAGTCAGGATGCAAAAATACTGTTCCATTATCAATGTAGATACATTGGTTACAGTGCCCACATGCCTTGGTGAAACCAAGTTCTGTTTGTCTCCCATCCTTTTTAGAATAGCATAACAGTCTCTTCAGATTTAATTTATTCCTATATAAAAAACTCGGTTCATTACCTACCACCTGTTTGATCCCATTATCTGTGCATAATATAGACCAATGTTTGTTAAATATGTCCTTGAGATCCTTATGATCATTAGTATATGGTAGGGAGATCTTGACTACATTTCTCATAATTCGTTGATCCTCATCTCTCTCAGGTCTGGGTCCATAATATGGTGCTGCTCTGCTTAGCCTAAGTTCTTGCATATCACTAAGTTGTTTATCAATCTCTTTACCACTATAGCCCCTATCCGTTAATCTCTCTTTCAGATCTTGTATGCCTGTTTCAAAACCTGCATTAGTGGCATTAAGTCTAGAGACATGCATCCCCTGTCCTCTGATGATGTTGTTGAATATATAATTAGGATGCATGCTATATCTTGATAGTATAGTGTTGTGATGACATGGTTTACGATATACTCCAGTATTCAATAGGCCATTATCCAATTTTTCAATAAATAGATCTAAGAAATCTATTCTATGAGTAGAATGACACATTGTAAATACCAAATAATTAGTTAAGTTATTAATCATCCCATGAAATTCCTTTAACGAATTAACATCACCTCTCCATAACATAAACACATCATCTACAAAACGTTTGTAAAATACTACAGATTGTATGTATTCATCAGTTCTAAATAATACTTTGTTCTCCCAATGAGCTAGAAACATATTTGCATAGCTGTTTGCACATGGCGTACACATGGCAACCCCAGCTTGTTGTTTATATAGTAACTCATTGAACATAAAAATATTATTCTCCAATACAGTATTTAATAAATGTGTCAATAAGTCTATCTGACTTGGTGTAAATGTGCTATGCTCCAACAGATATTCTCTAACATATATAATGCCCAAATCATTAGGTAGCACGGTGAATAACGACTGAATGTCAAACGTGACCAATACCAACTCATCGTTGTTCACTCCACTAGTCATACAATCATATAACTCAAGCAAAAACTGCTTCGAGTCTCTAAGTATAGTAGAATTACTGTTCAATACAGGACGTAGATGTTTTTCGATATATATAGAGATGTGTTCAGTGACCCAACCCTGCCCTGATACTACCGGTCTCATGGGTGGGTCATTGATACTTTTATGTATCTTTGGAAAACCTTGTATCATAGGAACTAAAGGATTTGGAATTTTAAGGTACTCAAACAATTCTTTATCAATGATTCTGCCATTAAACATATCAAGTAGGACATTCCCTACTTCTGAGGTGATGTTTCTCACTATACCTGCATCAATTCTTAAATAAAACTTATCACTTAACAATCTCGTCATAGCTGTTTGATAACACATAGTATCCATAACTACAACTTGTCCCCCCTTGTCAGCCGGTCTAATTGTAACTGCCTTATTCAACTGTAAATCCGTAAACTTTCTCTTTCCTTTCTACTGAGGTTATCCTTGTTTTTTACATTTGGCTTACCACTAAAATATTTGTGTATTTCATCTTCAGTTAATTTCAGATAAGCCTCAACAAGTGGGTGATGTATCGGTGTGTAATTGCTTAACCTTTTAAATCCTAGTGATGTCTCATTCCCAATGCCAGTGTTCGTAGTGTTATTCTGAAATATCAATTTGAGCATTAAGTTCCGACAGAACATTCTTGTGTCCAGCACCGTGTCCGCTAAATTGCTACAACCACTAGGAATGAAATTTAATCCTTTGTTCAGTAAATTAATCTCGAATTGTGTTAGTTCATATCTGGATATATTACAGACTAATGAGTCATCAATCTGTGTACTACCATTCCTTATGTACATGTCCATCATGTTCATTGCCCTATCTTGTTCCTCCACATTTTCTTTATTGTGTGCTGTGGATGGAATTCCTCTGAGGCCTTCCTTTTTTGTCGCCCTCTGCTTAGGGATCGCCCCCTTTTCATACCCTTGTCCTTCCTCACGGGTAAAGGAAAAGGAATCTCTCCATGACCTGATTCTGTCATGTTCATACTCCTACTAATTACCTTGGGTCTGATGACCCTATCGTCCTGGTTTGGTAATTTATTCATGACCTCAACCTGGGGATATAAATTCATTTGCATAGAGCCATTATGCATAACATCATCTATTGTTGTATCTTTACTGTTTACTGTGTCACTGTCTGCATGTATAATACTGATAACATCATCTGTGTCTATAGATCCACCTGCTAACCTATTTGGTATACTGTTTGGTGATCTACTTAACACATTACTAATGTTACTACTTGATCCTCCTGTATTATCATGCATAACAGAATTATCTATTAAGTTAGAGCCAGATTCTACACTTCGCTTCGTGGTATCATTCGTATTAGTAACATGAACAGTTCTATTATTACTAGCGTCACTATTCAACACATTATTCCTATCTGCAACTTCAGTCACATCCCTATCGCCATATCTTGGCCATACAAAGACGTGACCCATTGAAAAATCTTTGTGGTCACGTCTTATCTTGTTTTGTTTCTGCTGGAGAAGTTTGCGTTCAAGCGCCGAGACGCCGTCCAGCAAACTCTCAAACAGAGGCATAACCAATAAGTCTGAATACATAGAAAAAATGTCCGACCTTTGTAGTTTAATGTTTGTTATTAGGTCATCCTCCTCCGGCAAAAAATAGTCAATCAGCAGTTGCATGTACTGCCTACTGACCTCCAAGTTAATCTGCTGCCACCTCGTCATCAATTCAGGATGTTGGTCTCCCTGGTTCGGCATGTTAAAAACTCGGAGACCCCTCGGCACTATCCGGTGCTCCAAACAATATTGGAAATGCATTCTTTGCGTCTGCAACCTTTTCAGGCGTTTGAAATCTTTCTCTAATTTATCCAACATGTGCTGTAACCTCTCCAAATCCACGATCGGCGCATTGTCGTCATTACTGTGCGGTGAGTTACTGAGCTGCCACGATGCAACCCTAGAACACTGTAGTTGCTGCTCGAATCTCTTCACCAATAGAGCTGATGAGCCCAGGTCTACACCCCGGGGCTCATAATCAAGCTCTATATCAACGCTACTCAAATCTTTCTGCATTTTGTATGTATACCTGTTGTGTATACTATAAATACGATAAACAGATAAATAAGTTATTATTGTTGTAACCGTTATTTCGTTGACCAATCTGCTTCTATCAAGGCACGATAGAATAAATAGAAATAAAATAACAAGATATGCCTTAGATAGACGAGGTGCTCCCAAACACTCAAATGTACAAATAAACATAAACCAAAGTCAATGATGAGTGGTGGAGCACAGCAGACCAAATGACCAGGAATACACCAGCTGTACACGAAGGCTTTAATCCACAGTATCACAAACGACAACTATAAAACATAGAATGCTGCAGCTGATAAGTGCTTTCACTCAAGAAATGAGCTTCTTCAGATCAATTTACTGCTACCCATAGTGCCCCTATATATACACATCAATAAAATCAATTAAATAATCAAGCCTGTCAAATAAAGTAACATCTCTTAATAAAAGAATATATATCTCTTGCAATAATTCATGCATCATTTAAAATATATACATTGCATGACAATAAATGTTACAAACATATCTCTTATAATATTTAAGCAAATATATGAAAAATATATAAAAAACTGTGAAAAACTGTAAAAAAAAAAAAAAATATATATATATATATATATATATATGTATCTAGAAAAAGGTGTATTTAAAAACATATGAAAAGCATGTATATGTGACCTAGATGAAAAACAGCTTGTAAACAAATGAGCATCCAAACATTTATACTATACAATCTATAAGGTATAATGGGATGTGGACCTATGCTATCTGTGTTTGACATTAATGTTCCTTCTTTTTTTGAGAGCTGGTTTTATAGAAGCTCTCTCATTCAAACCAGACCCTTTGTCAGCCCTCAACCTCATAATCCATTTACTTTCCCTATCTTCTGTGTGGTTCCTGATGTCACCACCTCTAATGTTAGGTTTTATTTGTTCTAGAACTCTGAACAGAAAAGTATGTGAACTACCTAATTCAACCACATGTTTAGCTAAAGCATTATGTGTATTCCCTTTTCTCATGTGGTATGTATGTTCACGTATCCTGTCCTTAAACTGGCGGTTCGTTTTGCCCACATAGAACGCATTGCACATCTGGCAGACTGCCAGGTATACAATATTCATACTAACACATGTGGCCTCCACTTGGGTCTTAAGTCTTTTTATACTAATGATCATAAGGATCTCAAGGACATATTTAACAAACATTGGTCTATATTATGCACAGATAATGGGATCAAACAGGTGGTAGGTAATGAACCGAGTTTTTTATATAGGAATAAATTAAATCTGAAGAGACTGTTATGCTATTCTAAAAAGGATGGGAGACAAACAGAACTTGGTTTCACCAAGGCATGTGGGCACTGTAACCAATGTATCTACATTGATAATGGAACAGTATTTTTGCATCCTGACTCTCATATACAGTTTAAGACCCAAGTGGAGGCCACATGTGTTAGTATGAATATTGTATACCTGGCAGTCTGCCAGATGTGCAATGCGTCTATGTGGGCAAAACGAACCGCCAGTTTAAGGACAGGATACGTGAACATACATACCACATGAGAAAAGGGAATACACATAATGCTTTAGCTAAACATGTGGTTGAATTAGGTAGTTCACATACTTTTCTGTTCAGAGTTCTAGAACAAATAAAACCTAACATTAGAGGTGGTGACATCAGGAACCACACAGAAGATAGGGAAAGTAAATGGATTATGAGGTTGAGGGTTGACAAAGGGTCTGGTTTGAATGAGAGAGCTTCTATAAAACCAGCTCTCAAAAAAAGAAGGAACATTAATGTCAAACACAGATAGCATAGGTCCACATCCCATTATACCTTATAGATTGTATAGTATAAATGTTTGGATGCTCATTTGTTTACAAGCTGTTTTTCATCTAGGTCACATATACATGCTTTTCATATGTTTTTAAATGCACCTTTTTCTAGATACATATATATATATATATATATATATTTACAGTTTTTCACAGTTTTTTATATATTTTTCATATATTTGCTTAAATATTATAAGAGATATGTTTGTAACATTTATTGTCATGCAATGTATATATTTTAAATGATGCATGAATTATTGCAAGAGATATATATTCTTTTATTAAGAGATGTTACTTTATTTGACAGGCTTGATTATTTAATTGATTTTATTGATGTGTATATATAGGGGCACTATGGGTAGCAGTAAATTGATCTGAAGAAGCTCATTTCTTGAGTGAAAGCGCTTATCAGCTGCAGCATTCTATGTTTTATAGTTGTCGTTTGTGATACTGTGGATTAAAGCCTTCGTGTACAGCTGGTGTATTCCTGGTCATTTGGTCTGCTGTGCTCCACCACTCATCATTGACTTTGGTTTATGTTTATTTGTACATTTGAGTGTTTGGGAGCACCTCGTCTATCTAAGGCATATCTTGTTATTTTTATTTCTATTTATTCTATCGTGCCTTGATAGAAGCAGATTGGTCAACGAAATAACGGTTACAACAATAATAACTTATTTATCTGTTTATCGTATTTATAGTATACACAACAGGTATACATACGAAATGCAGAAAGATTTGAGTAGCGTTGATATAGAGCTTGATTATGAGCCCCGGGGTGTAGACCTGGGCTCATCAGCTCTATTGGTGAAGAGATTCGAGCAGCAACTACAGTGTTCTAGGGTTGCATCGTGGCAGCTCAGTAACTCGCCGCACAGTAATGACGACAATGCGCCGATCGTGGATTTGGAGAGGTTACAGCACATGTTGGATAAATTAGAGAAAGATTTCAAACGCCTGAAAAGGTTGCAGACGCAAAGAATGCATTTCCAATATTGTTTGGAGCACCGGATAGTGCCGAGGGGTCTCCGAGTTTTTAACATGCCGAACCAGGGAGACCAACATCCTGAATTGATGACGAGGTGGCAGCAGATTAACTTGGAGGTCAGTAGGCAGTACATGCAACTGCTGATTGACTATTTTTTGCCGGAGGAGGATGACCTAATAACAAACATTAAACTACAAAGGTCGGACATTTTTTCTATGTATTCAGACTTATTGGTTATGCCTCTGTTTGAGAGTTTGCTGGACGGCGTCTCGGCGCTTGAACGCAAACTTCTCCAGCAGAAACAAAACAAGATAAGACGTGACCACAAAGATTTTTCAATGGGTCACGTCTTTGTATGGCCAAGATATGGCGATAGGCATGTGACTGAAGTTGCAGATAGGAATAATGTGTTGAATAGTGACGCTAGTAATAATAGAACTGTTCATGTTACTAATACGAATGATACCACGAAGCGAAGTGTAGAATCTGGCTCTAACTTAATAGATAATTCTGTTATGCATGATAATACAGGAGGATCAAGTAGTAACATTAGTAATGTGTTAAGTAGATCACCAAACAGTATACCAAATAGGTTAGCAGGTGGATCTATAGACACAGATGATGTTATCAGTATTATACATGCAGACAGTGACACAGTAAACAGTAAAGATACAACAATAGATGATGTTATGCATAATGGCTCTATGCAAATTAATTTATATCCCCAGGTTGAGGTCATGAATAAATTACCAAACCAGGACGATAGGGTCGTCAGACCCAAGGTAATTAGTAGGAGTATGAACATGACAGAATCAGGTCATGGAGAGATTCCTTTTCCTTTACCAGTGAGGAAGGACAAGGGTATGAAAAGGGGGCGATCCCTAAGCAGAGGGCGACAAAAAAGGAAGGCCTCAGAGGAATTCCATCCACAGCACACAATAAAGAAAATGTGGAGGAACAAGATAGGGCAATGAACATGATGGACATGTACATAAGGAATGATAGTACACAGATTGATGACTCATTAGTCTGTAATATATCCAGATATGAACTAACACAATTTGAGATTAATTTACTGAACAAAGGATTAAATTTCATTCCTAGTGGTTGTAGCAATTTAGCGGACACGGTGCTGGACACAAGAATGTTCTGTCGGAACTTAATGCTCAAATTGATATTTCAGAATAACACTACGAACACTGGCATTGGGAATGAGACATCACTAGGATTTAAAAGGTTAAGCAATTACACACCGATACATCACCCACTTGTTGAGGCTTATCTGAAATTAACTGAAGATGAAATACACAAATATTTTAGTGGTAAGCCAAATGTAAAAAACAAGGATAACCTCAGTAGAAAGGAAAGAGAAAGTTTACGGGATTTACAGTTGAATAAGGCAGTTACAATTAGACCGGCTGACAAGGGGGGACAAGTTGTAGTTATGGATACTATGTGTTATCAAACAGCTATGACGAGATTGTTGAGTGATAAGTTTTATTTAAGAATTGATGCAGGTATAGTGAGAAACATCACCTCAGAAGTAGGGAATGTCCTACTTGATATGTTTAATGGCAGAATCATTGATAAAGAATTGTTTGAGTACCTTAAAATTCCAAATCCTTTAGTTCCTATGATACAAGGTTTTCCAAAGATACATAAAAGTATCAATGACCCACCCATGAGACCGGTAGTATCAGGGCAGGGTTGGGTCACTGAACACATCTCTATATATATCGAAAAACATCTACGTCCTGTATTGAACAGTAATTCTACTATACTTAGAGACTCGAAGCAGTTTTTGCTTGAGTTATATGATTGTATGACTAGTGGAGTGAACAACGATGAGTTGGTATTGGTCACGTTTGACATTCAGTCGTTATTCACCGTGCTACCTAATGATTTGGGCATTATATATGTTAGAGAATATCTGTTGGAGCATAGCACATTTACACCAAGTCAGATAGACTTATTGACACATTTATTAAATACTGTATTGGAGAATAATATTTTTATGTTCAATGAGTTACTATATAAACAACAAGCTGGGGTTGCCATGGGTACGCCATGTGCAAACAGCTATGCAAATATGTTTCTAGCTCATTGGGAGAACAAAGTATTATTTAGAACTGATGAATACATACAATCTGTAGTATTTTACAAACGTTTTGTAGATGATGTGTTTATGTTATGGAGAGGTGATGTTAATTCGTTAAAGGAATTTCATGGGATGATTAATAACTTAACTAATTATTTGGTATTTACAATGTGTCATTCTACTCATAGAATAGATTTCTTAGATCTATTTATTGAAAAATTGGATAATGGCCTATTGAATACTGGAGTATATCGTAAACCATGTCATCACAACACTATACTATCAAGATATAGCATGCATCCTAATTATATATTCAACAACATCATCAGAGGACAGGGGATGCGTGTCTCTAGACTTAATGCCACTAATGCAGGTTTTGAAACAGGCATACAAGATCTGAAAGAGAGATTAACGGATAGGGGCTATAGTGGTAAAGAGATTGATAAACAACTTAGTGATATGCAAGAACTTAGGCTAAGCAGAGCAGCACCATATTATGGACCCAGACCTGAGAGAGATGAGGATCGACGAATTATGAGAAATGTAGTCAAGATCTCCCTACCATATACTAATGATCATAAGGATCTCAAGGACATATTTAACAAACATTGGTCTATATTATGCACAGATAATGGGATCAAACAGGTGGTAGGTAATGAACCGAGTTTTTTATATAGGAATAAATTAAATCTGAAGAGACTGTTATGCTATTCTAAAAAGGATGGGAGACAAACAGAACTTGGTTTCACCAAGGCATGTGGGCACTGTAACCAATGTATCTACATTGATAATGGAACAGTATTTTTGCATCCTGACTCTCATATACAGTTTAAGACCCAAGTGGAGGCCACATGTGTTAGTATGAATATTGTATACCTGGCAGTCTGCCAGATGTGCAATGCGTTCTATGTGGGCAAAACGAACCGCCAGTTTAAGGACAGGATACGTGAACATACATACCACATGAGAAAAGGGAATACACATAATGCTTTAGCTAAACATGTGGTTGAATTAGGTAGTTCACATACTTTTCTGTTCAGAGTTCTAGAACAAATAAAACCTAACATTAGAGGTGGTGACATCAGGAACCACACAGAAGATAGGGAAAGTAAATGGATTATGAGGTTGAGGGTTGACAAAGGGTCTGGTTTGAATGAGAGAGCTTCTATAAAACCAGCTCTCAAAAAAAGAAGGAACATTAATGTCAAACACAGATAGCATAGGTCCACATCCCATTATACCTTATAGATTGTATAGTATAAATGTTTGGATGCTCATTTGTTTACAAGCTGTTTTTCATCTAGGTCACATATACATGCTTTTCATATGTTTTTAAATGCACCTTTTTCTAGATACATATATATATATATATATATATATATATATATATATATATATATTTTTACAGTTTTTCACAGTTTTTTATATATTTTTCATATATTTGCTTAAATATTATAAGAGATATGTTTGTAACATTTATTGTCATGCAATGTATATATTTTAAATGATGCATGAATTATTGCAAGAGATATATATTCTTTTATTAAGAGATGTTACTTTATTTGACAGGCTTGATTATTTAATTGATTTTATTGATGTGTATATATAGGGGCACTATGGGTAGCAGTAAATTGATCTGAAGAAGCTCATTTCTTGAGTGAAAGCGCTTATCAGCTGCAGCATTCTATTTTTTATAGTTGTCGTTTGTGATACTGTGGATTAAAGCCTTCGTGTACAGCTGGTGTATTCCTGGTCATTTGGTCTGCTGTGCTCCACCACTCATCATTGACTTTGGTTTATGTACATATATTATAATCAGTGCACTTTTACACCCAATCCCCCACCCCAGTAGCCCAAAATTACACCCTGTTAATGTAAACATGCTTTTGTCAAGCTTTTCTTCTCTTTTTTTTACATTGTAATGCCTGTATTTCTTAAAATTAAAGAAGAAAAGGACTTGTTTACTTTAGTATCTTTATCACATACAACAGTCACTGAAAATACTTTACTATCTAACATGCAATTTATGTCATGAAATGTTTTATACAAATACTATTAAGAACAAAAATATGTTTTATTTAGTTACTTTTTCTTTTCTTTTCCTTTTAGTGGCCTTCCAAACATTAATGACAATAAGTGGAGTATATGCATTTTAGTCCCCCCACAAGTTTATCAAATCCAAAAAAATCCAATCTTTCTCAACCACTTTTTCTTGTAAAGCCTTATTTCACAAATGTGATTGATGCTTTATAGTCTCACAGTTAACTAATTTCATTGTTACTGGTCTTCTGCCATCACATGTGGAACAAATAGCCAAATATACTAAACCTTAAAATTGTTTGTATCCATCTCACAACCCCATACTCTGGTTCAAGGTACACCTAATTAATATAGTCAACTCTTGTGATTTCTTTCTGTTTCTTAAGCATTTTCCTTTGGAACCTTGAAAATGTTTCACTAGCAAAGTCTCTTTTATTATCAGAAGAATGAGAAGCAGAGTCCCATTTTGTTTGAAGGGTCACTTTTTGTTGGTCACTCTTTTGTATTTCTTCCTTAGCCTGTTCTGCATAAAAAAAATACTTTGATCCTCCAGGAAAAATATTCTGAAGACAGGTGGATTCAGCAGCTTGAATCTCTCACATCTGCCTCTCAATAACCCTGATTGATGAGATAAATTTGCTGATGTACAGTTAATAATAATTCTCTGCAAGCACTCCGCTATCTCCAACTTTTAGCATTTTGCCCTTCTTCCACAGTTTTGTTAGGATCAACTATTTGCATCTTTACTAATACAGATCTTGCCTGCTTTTTTGTGGCCAAATTTGGAGCATACACTGAACGTGCCCTTTCAGTTAACAAATCCTGCTCTGGGATACCAGTTCAGTTATTTATTTGTGCTTTCATAAAATGAATACAGTCTGTTCCTTCCAGTTTCTCTAGTGCGGCAAAACATCTTAGTTTTTTCTGCATGTTCTGTTCTCTATGTCTACCATATTTTGAAACAGCTCTTCTTAAACAGTCTCATTTTGAGCTCTGATTTTTGCAGTGTTATTTCATTTGAGTGGCTATTTAAAGCTTCTTCCATTTTTCCAGCCTTTTAACATTTGAGTTAACATACTCCAGTGTTTCATTTATTTTAGTTGGCTCTGAGCACAATTGTTTTATTTTTCTTCTAAATTACTGGAAGCCATCTCTCGTACCAAAGCTGGAGCTTGAACTGTGTTTTTGTTGAACAGCTGCAGGATTCTTCCCATTCAGTGTTTTCTCTTCTCCTTTTCTAGTTAATTTTCTTTTGGGTTGTCTAAGTTTCTTTGCTGGCATCCAGGTAGTATACGTAGTAGCCAGTAATTGAATTTTACTAAAACTGTCAGACTTACTGGCCCTTCTCTATCAGTTTGTCTTCTTACACTGGGAGAATTGAAATCAAGCTGTTGAACAGTGTGCAGCCATCTTTTTCCGTAAGTTTTACAAACTTAATTATTATACTTAGTGTTGATAATTATGAACATTTTTATACTTTCAATCTGGTTTGTCTTTTCTATGGTTCTACTATGACTTGACTTCGACAATGCTGACAGTCCAAAACATTGAAAGATAATGTCTAAATACAAAGGGATAAACAATTAACTTTAAACATTTTTCCAGGAGAGCAGGCCACTCCTCCGCACCTCAATGACCACCTGTTGAAGAGCTGTTTTCTACATTTTTATTAAAATCTGCACCTTGAATCAATGTCCTTGATTTTGCAGGTATCAGACTTATGTTGTATATATCAGATCCTAACAAGCTCTCATCAAGTAAGAAATTCATAACTATATGCTTTAATACTGCTTGTGGCTGAAGTAAATGTCCTTGATTTTTTAGGAATCAGACTTATGTTGTATATATTAGATCCTAACAAGCTCTCATCAAGTAAGAAATTCGTAGCTATATGCTTTAATACTGTTTGTGGCTGAAGTGGGTTTTTTTTTCCAAATTTAGGTTACATTTTTATTTGTGCTTGAATGTGTACATATTTCCAAGGTACCAGTCTAGATATCTTAGCAATATACACATTTCCTGGCACTCTTGGTATAAAGCTTATAACTCAAAATTAACTTTTTTATATTTATGGGTTACCAAATATGCCTTTACTTGGCATATTTTCTTTTGTTATCTGACACGTTTAGCAACATTTTCTTTATGAAGCATAACATTTGATGACGACCAGAAATTGTGTGGGCATCAATACTGTGCATATTATATGGTTAGAAGTATTTATTTTGCCTGTACCTACTCATTCTTGCAAAGGAATAATATAAAACCATTAGGCAGGAATACTTGTTTTTTTTTGTCCGAGCATTCCTGCCTACAGAAGGTAGAATAACATTATTATTTATTCTCACCCAGTCCACTCAGCAAAAGTAAGCTAAATGCGAGCAATGCTTCCTGTAAAGGAGATTCACTATCTGTCATCACATATATATTTGCTTTTGTATGTTTCGATTCATATTTTTGTCAAGTGGTATTTGTCAGCTACTGCTATTGTCCTTAAAGGTATAAGGGTATGGTTATAAACCACTTTTGTCTTTAATTTCTCTCTAAACCTTTTTAATTTTTGTTTTGGAATATATATATATATATATATATATATATATATATATATATATATATATATACACATATATATATATATATATATATATATATAAAAACCAAGAAACTGCCAAAGTAAAGAGCAAACAACTACATAAATCAAAACCTGCTTGAACAGAATACAAAACCAGCGCTTTTGTTCTCACATTTAATTATGGAACTTCTTCAGAAACAAACTACAATTAAAACAACTCTCATTTAAATAATTATAAAACCAAGCAAAGCATAATAACATGACATTACTTCCTAATGCATCTGTTTCAGTGCATACTTGATATTTAAATTTTTGTTCAGACCAGGGGGTGTGTCCACATTCAAAAACGGTTGCCATCTGAGTTCCTTAAACTCAAGTAAACTGTTAACATCTTCAATAAAATCATTCTTTCTAACACTACAATTTTAAATAATTTAAAATTACTACATGTATCACTATGTCTGGCTATAAAGTTCCTAAAATCTCTATTTCTTATAGCTGCATAATGCTCTTTGATGTGATCTGACAGTCTGTGTGTGGTCTTTCCTACATAAAATGAACTGCAAGCATCACAAAAACTTAAATACAGCATGTTATCACTACAGCAGTTAAAGTAACCTTTAAATTTAACAACAAACCCAGAATGCTTAAAATGAGCTCCTGGCAAACAATAATATATTTACAAACATTACAGTTTTCACATTTAAATATACCTTGTTTTACTCGCATTGATACCTTGCAAAAATTATTTGTGCTATTACTTTGGAAAAAGGATTTTTACGTTTTGTTTTTTTATATAGCAAGAATGTGGACCTGAACCCAAAATATTCACTAATTCCCTGTTGCCTTAAACAATATTCCAATTCTTTGAAATAACCTGTCTCAAAGAAGCCGTATCTAAACTAATCAGTAATGGGAAGCTACATCTTTTGTCAGAACTAACTGATATACCTTTTGCTTTATAACCCGAAACTAGAATAGGCTGATACCTTTCTTTCCTTAGGGAAATGACTTCTTCTTTAATGGTGTCTACTAATTGCATAGGATAACTTCCGTTAACAAATAAACGTATAAGGAACAAACTAAACTAGTCTCCTCACTAATAATATGGGAAAGATGTATAAATTGTCCCCCTATGATGTTTTTCTTCATGAACGGAGTATGTCTACTCATATATTCTAAAAAATTATTTCTAAATGTGTAACTTATTTTAACTGTGGAGCTTTTCTCCCCGGGCCTCTGCTGAAAATGGACCTATGTCCAGTCGGACACTCCCAGTCAACAAATGTAAGTAAATAAATAAATAAAATAAAATGTGTCCTTCCTGAAAATGTTGGCCCTAAACGTTTTAAAGTCTTTATCAGAACTAAGCTCAATGTCCAGAAAGTGTACAGTGTTCCTACACTAGAGACTGTAAAAATAAGAAAATCAATAGTGTCTGGAATTCTTTCAAAAACGCTTCTAATTCAGAGTGAAGCCTCTCCCAAGTAAAAATGATGTTGTCTATAAATCGCTTATACATTTTGGCCTCAGTAAAAAACACTGTTTTTGAAGAAGTTCTGTAATTAAATTTGAGACCGAAAGCAGTAAACTGTAGTTTTTCTACCTTCTTTTTTTATTCCAGTCATGAATATATATATGTATGTATATATATATATATATATATATATATATATATATATATATATACATATACACATACACATACACATACATACACACCCACACACACACACACACACACACACGTATTTATTATTAGCATTTGGTTACCAGGATAGTTCACTGGGACAAGATAGCCCATTTTCAGTGGAGGCTCGAGGAGAAAGACTCCAAGTTCAAAACAGTCTTGAACAATTGAATACAATTGTGCAGGCAAATATCGAGTTACAATTTAAATATAGTAGCAAGTAGGACAACAAATGTTACTCTCTGAATGGATAAAAGCTAACAATGTAAACCCAGCTGTACATAACAAAGTGGATGCATGTGGGAAATAAGCCGAGTATGTACAAGTAATATCGTAGAACATTTAATTGCTTCCGTGGTCTGTGTTCCATAAGGTTCTTGTGTGGTATATTGCAGTAATGGCCAAATATCACATGCCTGTAGCTGGCATCAGATATATATCTTTATTCATCCATTTCGCTCCATATTACTGCAGGGCTTCTTACAATGCTCTGTATTGCTACACAGAAAGTAAAATTTTTGCAAATTGCAACGATTTTGTTACTGTAGACAAGGTTCAGTACAAAGGATTACTGAAATAGAAAATAACATTTATGCAAATGTGCTACTAGGCATAAGGTTTTGTTTCACAGTCTTAATACTATTCACTTTTTTTTATAATTAACTCTTTAAAAGGAAATATCAGTGCTTTAACCTGATCCATCTGTCTAAAGCTAAATTATGTAAACATTTATTTCATGATTCATACAAAACTGCTTAATAAACATACCAATTTTATATGAATAGTATGACTGAATGTTGAATTTAAAGTTGAAGATGCCACACGAGTAAGAAAAGGAGTTGTATTCTGAATTTGCATTGACTGTAAGCACTGCTTTTGAATATACAGTAAATGCTGAAATTGTTTTGCTTATATGCCAATAGCAAACTAAGCAGCAGAGCTGCATTGTCCTTATGTACCATGAAGGAAACAAAATGTAATTTAAAAAACTTGCATACCTAGTCTAAATAATATACCATAAACCTTTAAAAAACTTGCATACCTAGTCTAAATAATATACCATAAACCGGGTGTTAAAGGAGACCCAGTTAAAGAACCCTGGCCTTGCACACCTCCATTTAAGCATTATGAATCTGTGAATGAATAAATCACAAAGTGAAACATATTTTTTTCTTGAGGGGTGGGGCACAGGTAAACTTTACTACAATACATTTTTCTTTGCTTTCCAGATTTTTCTTTTTCCTTATTCCCCACTATTTTGAGCACAGGTCTGAGAACATCAGATACTGTGCAACTTCTAAAGCTATACAAGTCAACATCCATAACTGCCAAAAAAAAAAAAAAAACACACACAGTAGGCACCCAGTAAAGCATCCATTTCATAGCAACTGACACTCATGTGTGCATGTTTTCTATTTAGGAATAACACATATGTTCATGAGAATCCCTATCAGGTGATAGAAACCTCATATGACTGAGACCATAAAACTGAAATTTCTAAATATTGAAAAATCACTTGACAGAAACCCATAATACTGAAATCTTACAATGCTAAATTTCAACATACTGAATTGTGAAGTGGACGATATGAAACCAGAATAGGTGGGGGGCTGTACCCCCTACACCCCCCAACTAGATATGCTAACTCCAGGATCGCACTACAGTGGGGAAAAGGACATATACCTTGGGGGGGGGGGGCTATGCCCCCCCCCACCTATTTTGGTTTTCTATCGTCCACTTTACAATTCACATTATTTTTCCTGAAACTGTTTGGCACAAGTGATGTGATTCCATTGACTGTACTGCTGGTGACCATTCATATTTGCCGGCAGTGGTGGGCTTCAAACCCCATCTGATCATCAAACTCCTTAAATTAGCAGCAGTGCTGGGATTCATATCACATCCATCTACAGTGTAACACTATATGACTGACCAACAACCCCTTAACAGGTATGTTGAACCACAAGACCTGAAGTTCCTACTCAGGTTGGATAGAATTAACTAACAACCCCTTAACAGGTATGTTGAACCACAAGACCTGAAGTTCCTAGTCAGGTTGGATAGAGGAAGCAGTGTGAGTAAGGTAGAAACAGTAAAGCCGAATGACATAGCATCGTTCAAAGTCAGCTAAACATCTAGTTGTTGGTTCACTGCTATATCAGCCAGATTTACTGAATCTGTGCCCTCGGGTCACGTGGCATGAACAAAACTCAGCTAATGTGCACAGTACAGCTTCTACTTAATCAACATTATTGGGTAGCTTCTTAGAGCTTGTGGCATCAGTGTTCATTTGCACTAACTTGTGAACATTTTGCATGATGCGTTCTTCTGACCCATATAATTCTAAAAGTTTTTAGTTGGTAGCCTAATTAGTTAAGAAAGAAGTGAATACCTTTGGTGGAATTTGAAATGTAATGCAATGAAAGAAGTCATCTTTCCCGACAGTGCCATTCCATCTGTCCCTACATACTTTGTTTTACTAATGTATCCCGTGTTATTCATTTGAAAGAAGAAGAATGGAAGTTGTCACATATATTTGTACATTTGGCTGTTTGTGAATTACAGACCTTCACAATATGATAAGCTGATGTTGTAGCATCCCTCCCCTATGCAAGTCCAGCTACGTGAAGGGTCTTAGCAAGATCCAGACATTAAAACAAAGAAACAAATGAAGAGCATTTCTTCATTCACTTAAAAAGCTATTTTGTAAAGCTACAGTCTGTATAAAAAGCAAGCTGGCCAATGACTGCTATTTTACGGATTGTTGAATAACCTAATTCAATGTAAATAAAGACTTACACTAGCATACACTTTTAGAGATATCGGCATTCCATCTGCAAAAGGTAACTTCATATTTTTCCTGTTTATTCCATGATATTACATGTGTATTATACCATGGAATAAACAGGAAAAATACAAAGTACTGAATAATAAATTAATATAACAGGGCACATTTACAATTTTTACCTGTTAATAAAACAATCTGATAATCAAAGGAGTTTTTAGAGAGTATATTCAGTGACATTAAAGATTTAATTAATGCAGCAACACTGTAGAGGCTGGGGTTGAACTACCTTTTCTTCAAGCACCTGTAAGCATCATGGAAAACTGTCAAAGGACTAACAAGCTTCATCCTGTCAGCAGGACAGTTGCAGATCATCACTGCTGTCACTGGACAAGCAGTTCCAGTACAGAAACCTCACCAACCAAGCGACTAAGCAGCTCACCCTACTATTCAGGCATGTCCAAAGGGCAACTTCAGGTGCACTCTCCAGTCTAGCTGGTGAATTTGGGTATCCTAAGGCAATGTTACAGCTGCCTCATGTACACAGTCAACCCTCTCCTCCTACCACAAAACACTAACATATGCAAGAGATGCAATTATACAGCCAAACTGGAAGCTAAGCTGTCTCCACCCAAGACTGGAACAGACAGTCAAGAGGAGATGGTTAACACTTGCACCACAACTCCAGCCGCACACAGACCTACTAAAACAGCACTGGCAAAAAATGCACATAAATACACAAAATCATACTTGGAGGCTCTAAATAAAAACCTGCAAAAGTATCAGAGACCTCCAAAGCAGACACCCAAACAACCTGCACTTCCCGTTACAAACCAGACAACACATAAAACACAAAATCAGTGTGCCGCACAATCACAGCCCTTAAGGCGAAATAACATACCTAACACATTAGTAATAGGTGACTCTATAGGCAGGCACACTGACGTCCCACTCACTAGGCTGGACAACCAGAAGGTTACTGTTAGCTGCCTGTCAGGAGCCAGAATCCGCCACATAACACAAGAACTCAGGTCACTCCAGAACAAGTACAAATATGACTCTGTCATTGTTCATGTTGGTGTGAATGACCTGAGAAGTACCTCCCTGGACTACATGAAAAGAGACATGGAAGAGCTCTCCGATCATGTAGCCCAGGCTGGTATGACCCTGACCCTGAGTAGCATCCTGCCTTCACCAAGAATGATACTTCAGTATAAAGAAAGAAAAAATTATCAATTTCAACAATTGGCTAAGCTTCTGGTGTCATTCAAAGGGGATCCAGTGTCTGTCAGCCTGGGATGACATGCTCGACAAGCCGCATTGCTTCACAAGAGATGGCTTGCACCTGTCACCCCTAGGCTTTCGAATACTGGCCAAGGCTCTTGCTGCCCCCATAGTGCCTTTTTTAGGCAAGGCTCAAAAGTCAAACCCACCTGTGTAAACAGCACAATTAAGAAAAAACTGAGGGTTATGCTACTCAACGCCAGGAGTTTAAATCTCAAAATTCACGCATTCGAAACACTCCTCAGTATGGAGAACGTTGACATCTGTGCAGTAACTGAAACATGGTTCAAGGCTCCAGAGAGCACCCCAGCACTACCAGGCTACAACTCATACCACACGTTTTGGCCACAGAACACGGACCAAAACAAAAGGAGGGGGTGTATCCATATTCATCAAGGATACCTACACCTCCAGGTTAGTGGCGAATCATGATACCTCTGAGATCATCCATGTGCAACTAACACTGGACAAATCTGCAATGCAAATTGTGGCCTGCTACAGATCACCCTCCATGACACAGGACCACCACTCCACCTTTCTGGAGACACTGGAAAACATGAAGGTCCTACCAAACACCCTGATATTGGGTGATTTCAATTACCCTACCATTCACTGGGAAAACTACTTGAGTACAAATTCCCAGGCCCAGCGCTTTCTGGAATTCATCAACTCAAATGCCCTGGATCAGCTGGTAAACTCCCCTACCAGAGGTGAAAACATATTGGACCCGGTCATCACCAATATGGGTGACAGGTGTTCCACACTGGAGGTCAACCCGTCTCTGGTTAGATCAGACTATAAACTAATCACTCTGGATGTCCACACCCCACCAGCACCCCCAACTTAGGAAACCACAGTAAAAAACTTTTCTAAAGCAAACTTCACCTTACTTAAGACAGAGGTGGTAAGTTTCACAGCCCCCACGCTAAGAGATAATGCTGCCCAAGATGCAGAAACCTTTACAAATGCACTCTATGAGCACCTACAAGGATGCATGGATTGTGCCATCCCTAACAAAACCAAGACTCAGTCCTCTAAGAGAACCCCTGCAATAAATAGGCTATACAATAGAAGGAGGAAACTAGTTCAGAAAAAAGCAAATCCCAAGAAGGAAAGACATCCCTGATAAGTATCAGTAAGAAACTGAGGTCCCTCATGAAATCATCCAAGGCTAACTTCGAAAGAAAAATAGCCAAGGATTCAAAAGATAACCACAAAGCCTTCTTTAGCTATGTTAAGAATCTAAGTGGCAACTTGCAGTTATGCACTGAACTAAAACAAAATATACTGAACCTACTGATATTGCCAACATCCTGGCAGATAGATTCAGTGCAAACTTCACCCCCAAAAGGGTCCACAACAATACCGCAAAAGTGTAGTGTCCCAAAAATCACAGATGCACAGGTGAAAACAGCCCTTTCAAAAGCCAAAAACACAGCATCAATAGGACCAGATGGTGTCCCAGGCTACGTCTTGCACAAACTACAGAACGAACTAACCCCCCACCTAAACATGCTGTTCAACCTCAGCCTCTCCACAGGCTACGTGCCCATAGAATGGCACACAGCAACGGTTATTCCTCTCCACAAAGGATGGGCCACAACTGACCCTGGTAACTATCGCCCCATAAGCCTGACTAGCCTAGTCTGCAAGGCTATGGAGCGCATCATCATGGAACATATTAACAAAGACATTGGGAACCTCCAAACACTTGACTTGACCCAGTTCGGCTTTGTTAAGGGCAGATCATGCCTACTAAACCTGGCTGACTTCTTTGAGACAGTCACCAAGGCCATAGACAAGGGAAAGGTGGTTCATACAGCCTACCTTGACCTCACCAAGGCTTTCAACACCATTCCCCACTCAGGTATTACAGAAAAACGCACCAGCCTGAACATAAACCCCTATGTCACGAGATGGGTTGCCAACTGGCTTACAGACAGAACTCACATGGTAAGAATAGTGGGCCCCAGGTCCGACTCTAAACCAGTCACAAGTGGTGTCCCACAAGGCTCGGTCCTGGGACCCCTACTGTTCGGCATATACTTCTCAGAAGTACAGGTAAACACAGGAGGACTATGGCTAACCAAGTTCACCGATGACTGCAAACTGGGAGCCATAATTGACTCTCCGGATGACACGGACATCCTCCAAAAGGGCCTTACTGAGACGGACACCTGGTGTCAAAGTCATGGCCTCAAGCTAAATGCCAAAAAATGCATAGTCATCCCATTTGGGAAAAACAAAACACCCACGAATTACCACATAGGTGGCAGCCCCCTTAATACAGAAAAGGTAATAAGAGATCTGGGGACCCAAGTAGGTAGTAATCTCTCCTTTGACAATCATATTGCCAAAGTAGTTAAGAAATCCTTCTATGTGGCCCATGTAATTACTAAAGGGTTTGCATCTAGAAATAGAAGTTATAGTGCTCCTCTACTCGTCACTTATTAAACCCATCATAAAGTACAATACCCCATATGGGATGTACCTCACAAGACACTTCCAATAGCTGGAAAGACCACAAAAGTACCTCACCAAGAGGATTACTAGTCTCAAACATATGTCCTATGCAGCCCGACTGAAAAAACTCCGGCTGTACTCAGTGACATATCGCTTACTCAGAGGTGATCTCTGCCTGACTTACAAAGCCATGTCCAACTCAGAATTGATGGACATGCTCCACCTAAAGAAATCCAAGTCACTGTGAGCCACGCGCTCTAGTGAGCTAAACCTCACCACAACAATAAATAGAACATGCTGGAGGGATAGATTCCTGTCACAGAGACTCCCCATGCTTTAGAACAAAATTCCAAATTACATCAGGCAGAGCCCCTCACTAACACTCTTCAAGAGAAACCTTGACGAATGGGTGGGTAACAGAAAATACACCCCTGGGATCACTTCATTGGCTCTGCTTGACAGAGGATCAGTTAATTAATCAATGGGGCGGCGAAAGCCGAAACACTCTGGCTAGGCTTATAAATGCCCTCGGGCAGATAGCCTAGTACCTACCTATGAACCTATAAGAAAGGATACTTTCAAAGGGATAACACTGGGATCTTGGAGATGTTAAGTGTATGATGAGCTTAACAGATCTGGGACACCAGACTTTGGGGTACTAAATTCCTCATGAATACAAATTCTTCACTAAATTATTACAAGCATTAGAAGTCCCACACATCATGCAGCTATAAATCAACCACATACACTCACATCAAATGGTTGCTCATATTACTCAGGAGACAACAGGCTCCCTATTGAAATGTTGGCAATCGTAACACCAAGTGCCAACACTGAAAAAAAAATGAAAATGCAGGAGATAAGCAAATATCGAACGTTGCTCTTCTCCTTTAAACTTGTTTTTTTGTAGGCGGCAAGCTTCCTTGCACCCTCAATATGGGAGGCAAGCCACCCCCATACTCCCCAAATTTATATATACTAACTCTGAGATCACCATCCATTAGAGAAAAATGAATATTCTGAGAAATGGCCATCTCAGACTTGGTATATATAATTCCATTATTTTCAATCATTCAGTGTCTATATTACAGGACTCACTGAAGTGGTTCTTGACATTTCAAATGGTTATTGTGACAGCATAAAGAGTACAAAAGTGGGTTTCAGAAAAATTATAACATTATTATACAATGATAAACAGTATGATGAATTTAGAGCAGTGTAGCCTAATGGGAATTAGGCCTGCATGCCTGCCAGTATTGCACAGTCATGACAGGGACAGTGCTACATATTGAAACTTTACAGCTGTGATAACAGCAATAATGACACTGCTGAGAGCACCACATAATGAGTAGTCATCTTACCCAAATGAAAACATCGGGCTAGGGGCATGCCTGATGTTATGCATGTTCACATTTGTGTTGAAGCACCCAATAGCTGTAATACAGACAATAAAGGCAACCCATACTAGGATATCACAGAAAAATGCAAAGTTATTTTATCAATTAAATGAGATAAAAGGGGAAAAAAGATAGTAAATGTAGAATTGGGAACGAGCAAGCAGAGGAACATTCAGAAGGACATCAGGCAGGAAGTATAAGTGTGTGTGGGGAGAGGGATGTACTATTTTGAGTGTACCGGTGACCTTTTTTAAGAAGGTAGATGAAGATGTTAGCAGTAGGAAAGGGTGGGGGATAGGAGGAAGATAGCAGTGGAAGACAGACAAACATATAACTCAAGCAAAGACTGACTGGAGAGGAGGTGGCAGACTGACACTGGGTACACAGCTGGTGATGGGGAGATTGGACTGCAAATAGGGGATATGGAGTAACACAAAGGATAAGGGACCATTTAGATGGAGACTAGGGAATGTTAAGGATGACCTGACAGACCTACTGAGTGAGGAAACCAAATGGATGTCAGTCACCACAGCTGATATCATAGGTGCACACAGCCAATGGTGGCCAGTTGGATGCAAGTGGCCATGCAAATCTATCAACCATACAATAATATGCTGCAGGAACCTCATGCAGAAATCCAGCTGCCAGTCCAACTCTGTCCTCATCAGTTGCTGCACTTCCTGCTGGGTGACCCAGGAAGACCCTACTGCACCACCAACATTTCAATAGGGAAATTGTGGTCTCTTGTGAGTGATGTGAGCAGAGAGATAGGCCTGAAAACTACTGGGAAACCATCAATAGACACTGTCACCCATGCAGAACATGCCCACACCATGGCTGATCCTGCAAAAAAAAAAAAGAAAATAGAGGAAAAACAAAGCAAAAATAAATAAATAAATTATATAAATATATAAAGGGAAAAAAACAATAAAAAGAGACATAAACAAAAGAAATCAGTAATGTATGTGTTAAAGTATATTAAAATAGCACATTACTGCCCACAATAAACTACACTTACCCCACCACCTGGAGAGCTTGCCTTGCCTCCTGTGCCAGGTCATTCAGTTTTCCTGTATCTACTAGGCTGCTGTAAAACATAAAACCAACAGTAATCATCCTATAAGACCTCTGACAATAGGAAGCATTTTTTGGGTATAGGTGCTAAGCCTACCATACAGTACCAAACCAAGAACATAATGCTTACAAAGATAAGGTGGCTTCTTCCCACTGGAAGAGAATGTCTTGACAGTGCCTCCAAAGGACACTCTATTTGTGCCTGCTGTTCCCACCAGAGAGGGACATGCCAGTGGCATCACTCAACACTCCCTGGCAAGCTGGTGCCAGGCACTGGTTTCATAAAGGGGGCCCCTTATACTCCCCGAGCAGGTAATCCCTCTGGTCCTTGTGCAGTAAGTGAAGGGAGATATATTGCACTCCCTGCTGCACCATGTGGGAGCTCTACCAGACTCGGTGCTTGCTGAGACCATGTCCACTCTCTAGGTCTAATCCAAAAATAGTAGATGGAGAGCACAGCCACGTGCAGTGGACACATTATGATGTGGATCGATGGGGATAGGCAGTGGGGTACGATGAGGCACATTAACAGTATTTGTGATGCAAGTAATCAGTAGTACAGTGGGAATGACAGTAGTATGGACATGCTTTACGTGGTCATCTACAAACTCACACCACACATGACCTCACAGCCTGGGAACAGGCAGACACTAGCATGATATTGTTTACTATGCTTGATAAACCATGTTATAGGCACAATTCAGAGACAATTGCACAAAATTACCTCATTAGCATAATTAGTGTACTACATGGAGTATTTTAGAATGATGAAAATTGCAGTCATATTTAGGGAACCCACATCATAGCAAGCAACTTACAGAATCAGATGATAGTGGATAACAGAGAGTACTACCTTGTAGGCAAACTGACAGCAAGCAGGATTACCTCAAGATTGGTGGCAGTACCGATGGAGGGAGGTGGTAGTCATGGTTGTGGTCTCAACCTAATAAGGCACAGGAAACATAGTCAGGACTAGTCACTGTCTTGTTGTCTGGGTGCTGCAGCAGCATTGCAAATGCACATAGACTGCATAACATGCTACAGGGAATATGAGGCTTCCAATACGTGCAACACAAATGATGCTATTCATGCAGTTCCAATGGGAAACAAGCATGGCCAGCATGTGCATAGCTGCTACATTATAGCAGAGTGTCAGAATGGTTCCACTATAATAGCATACAGTGCAGTGGGCACTGTAAGGGGGCTGGAGACAGTACAGAGTCAATTGTTATCTTCCACTGATAGTTATGCACATATGGACTGATTCACATGTGTAGCCTCGGGTATTGTCTTGATATGGGACCAAAGGAGTGGCAGTAGATGGAAAAGTTCACCACACATGAGATGAAGGTGTTACTGCAGACCACACGTACACAATGCATGTGTGTCCCTGACAGGGTAAAGTAGGTAAGGCCTTCCATGGCTAGCTGTACTTGGGACTGGTGCAGGACATCAGGACACTGAGAGGCTATAACAGATCAATAGCACCAATGCATTGCAGGATCACTGATGCATTACTGCAAGCCAAGACAAGACATAAGAAATTGACAGAGATAGGTTGTCCACTGGAGTGGAAAACTAATACAGGGACACCTCAGAGGTGGAGGAATTCTTGGTATCCTTCTCTAGGGAAAGTGAGAGAATCCTCACATATGGTGAGCTTGTGACAGCTGTCCAAGTGCCTAAATTAGTGAGTAGCAGCACATGCCATTTCTGTAAGATAGTAACTTACTCAGACAGACACATGTAAATCTGTTATCTAGAGACATCAGGGATTTAACAATAACAATCTGCACCACAAGGTACGTATGTACCCATAGGCTATGTATATGATTGGTGTGTATCAGTCTGTGTGACACTCAGTGGTAGGAGTCATGAGTATGATCCAGCATTGCCACAGTTGTTTTATCTGTATGTATTCACAGATTCCATTGACAGAGTATCCAGCTCAAGGGGTCAGAACATGTCTGATATCACAAAATCATTGCCAACTAATTAAGATGATAAGGATGATGACACCACATACATAGCACAGTCAGATGACACAATGGCACCGTCAACAATGCTAAACATGGAAGGCTCACTCACACCACCCACAACTGAGATGGTAATGAAGGGGCAAGATGAACCTAATACACCACCTGTGTTCAATGAAGAACATCTTATCCATGTCAGCCCCTCCCTGCCCATACAGTGGACACCAACATAGATGGCATCAGAGGTATGCATTGCCTCCAATCTGTTCATATCCACTACTGGGGAAAGGCAAGTAGGTGCCCATCACCTCCTTAACCCTGATCTGGATGTCACTCTTGGCATAAATCAGCAGTCTGCAGGTCAGTGATCCACCATATCCCTGGAAGATATCATCCGTAACTCCCCCAACCTCCTGGCCATGTGCATAGCTATTGCATCCACCACCTGTGACTTTCTATCAATACTTTCTTTGCTGTCCCCAGTCATAGTGCCCCACTGCACCTGTGCAAATGGTTATGACCACTACCCATCGTCTGGCCCCTGTAGGTATAATAATGTCTGATGCATAGCATGGCAAATCAGTATAAAGGAATGTCTATCAGGTGCCAGAATCTGACGCATAACACATGGACTCAGGTCACTCCACAACAAGTACAAGTATGACTCTGTCATTGTTCATGTGGGTGTGAATGACCTGAGACACACCTCCCTGGACTACATGAAAAGAGACATGGTGGACAGATTATATGGCCCAGGCAGGTATGACACTAGCCCTGAGCAGTACCCAATGGTCATCCAGAATGATACCACAGTACAAACAAAAAATGATTGACTTCAACAATTGGCTAAGTTTCAGGTGTCTTTCTAAGGGGATCCAGTGTCTGTCTGCTTGGGGTGACATGATTGACAGACCTCGATGCTTTTCTAGAGATGGCCTGCATCTGTCACCCCTGGGTTTCTGGGTACTGGCTAAGGCTCTTGCCACCCCTGTAGTGCCTTTTTTTAGGCAGTGTTCCAAAGACCAAATTACCACCGTAACAGCTATAAATAAATGCAATCTGAATGCTGCTCAATGCTAGAAGTCTAAATCTCAACATGCACTTGCTTGAAGCTCTCATCAAAATGGAGAACATTGACATTTGTGCTATAACGGAGACCTGGTTTAAAGTGGCAGAAAGCACCCCTGCGCTACCAGGCTATAACTCAGCCCACACCTTTTGGCCCTGAAACATGGACTGAAGCTCCAAAGGTGGTGGTGTTTCCATATTCATAAAGGATATGCACGCCTTCAGACTAGTAGCCCAGCATAACGCATCTGAGATACTTCAGGTACAACTAATATTGGGTAAGATGACGATCCAGGTCATAGCCTGCTATAGGTCCCCAACCATGTCCCTAGACTCTCACTCCATATTCCTAAGCACCCTGGAATCTATCAAAGTCCAACCCAACACTCTCTTACTAGGAGACTTCAACTACCCCTCCATCAACTGGGAAAACTACTCAAGCACCAATGCACTGGCCCAACGCTTCCCGGGATTCATCAATTCCAATGCCCTGGATGAGCTCATTCTGACCCCCCACTAGAGGAAGCAACATCCTTGACCTGGTAATTACTAACATGGGTTACCATTGCTCTACACCAGTAGTCAAATCGTCCCTGGTCAGATCTGACCATAAACTAATCACCATGGAAATCCACATCTCACCCCCCCCCCTCCCGCAAAGGTAAGCACCTTGAAAAACTTCTCCAAAGCTGAGTTTGGACTCCTAAAAACAGGGGTGACTAACTTCACAGCACCCATGCCAATCAAAAATAGCTGCATGACTGCCAAATCATACACCAATGCACTGTATGAACATGTACATAAATGCATGGAACTAGCCATACCCAACAGAACCAAGACGCTCTCCTCCAAAAAAAGGAAGCCAATCTGGTGGTCCCCTGCTATTAATAAACTCTGTAATAGAAGGAAGAAACTGTTGCAGAAAAAGGTGAAGTCCCAAGACTGGAAAAACTCCCTTATTAGCCTCAAAAAAAGTTGAGATCCCTCATCAAATCCCTAAAGCCAGCTATGAAGGCAGAATTGTGGCAGACACTAAAAACAATAAAAATGCTTTCTATAGCTACAGCAAGAACCTCCATGGCAATAACCAGATTTGCTTTGTGTTACTGCACATTGGTGCCTCCTATACTGAGCCAACAGATATTGCCAACATACTGGCCGACAGATTCAGTGCCAACTTTACTCCCCCCAAAGTACCAATCACAGTACCAGAAGAATGCCAGTTACCCAGTATTACTGCAGCATGGGTTAAAGCTGCATTGTCAAAGGCCAAGAATACAGCTTCCATGGAACCCGATAATATCCCTGGCTGTGTTCTACATGAACTACAAAGTGAACTGACACCACATCTGTGTGCCCTGTTAAGTCACAGCCTTACCTCCGGCTTTGTCCCTACCAAATGGTGCACTGCTATAGTCATCCCTATCCATAAAGGGGGAGTGACTACAGACACTGGGAATTATCACCCCATTAGCCTGATGAGTCTGATATGTAAAGCTATGGAGCACATCATCATGGATCATGGACCTGGTTAACAAAGATATAAGAAATCTCCAAACTCTAGATCCCACTCAATTTGGCTTTGTGAAAGGGAGATCATGCTTGATCAACCTGGTTGACTTGTTTGAGTCAGTCAGCAGGGCTGTGGATGAAGGTAAGGCAGTGCATACAGGCCACCTAGATCTAGCCAAGGCCTTTGATACCATTCCTCAGTCGGGAATTATTGATAAACTCACCAAACTAGGCATCAACCCCTATATCACTAGTTGGGTTGCAAATTGGTTCACAGATAGAACACACACTGTGAAAGTAGTGGACTCCAAGTCAGACTGCCGACCAGTCACTAGTGGAGTCCCACAGGGATCAGTCCTGGATCCTCTCCTGTTCGGCATCTACTTCTCAGAAATCCAGGCCAACACAAAGGGACTCTTGCTGACCAAGTTCACAGATGACTGCAAGCTGGGAGTCATTATTAACTCCCCAAGTGATGCAGACATCCTACAGACAGGTCTCACTGTGACCAATGACTGGTGTCGAAACCATGGCCTTAAGCTTAATGCCAAAAAATGTGTCGTCATCCCTTTTAGTAAAAACTCAGTTCCCACTAATTACCACATCAATTGGAGCCCACTGAACACTGAAGGCGTTATAAGAGATCTGGGGACGCAGGTTGACAGCAACCTCTCCTTTGACCACCACATTGCCACTGTGGTCAGAAAGTCCTTCTATGTGGCACATCTCATTACCAAGGGTTTTGCATCCAGGAAGAAAGAGATCATTGTCTATCTCTTCTCTTCCCTCATTAGACATATCATCGAGTATAATGCCCCATTTGGCATGTACCTCACTAGACACCTGCAACAGCTGGAGAGGTCACAGAAGTACCTCACGAACAGGATCCTAAGCATTAAACACATGTTCTACACAGACAGACTCAAAAGACTCCAGCTATTCTGTCTCATACGCCTACTTAGAGGTGATCTCTGCTTGATTTACAAAGCCATGTCTGACCCAGCTCTGTTAGAAATGCTACATCTAAAGAAATCCCAATCCCTCCACACCACATGCTCCAGAGACCTCAACCTCATTACCACAATCAACAGAACATGCTGGAGGGACAGGTTCCTCACCCAGAGACTGTCCATGCTCTGGAACAGACTTCCTATACATGTCAAGTACAGCACCTTGCTGTCCCTCTTCAAGACAAATCTTGATGAATGGATTGATAATAGAAAGTTCACCCCAGGGATCACTCTAGGGGCTCTGCTTGATAGAGGCACTGGGAACTAATGTCGGGTGGCATGATGCCAGAGCACTTCTATGGGCTAGGCTTGTAAAGGCTCCAAGGCCATTAGCCTAGTGCACACCTATGAACCTATGAATGCAGAGATCGCTTGTGTTATCTTCAAGCACACCAACTCCTCACTTTCCAAAGCCAAGGAATAAAAATTCAAGTGACAAAGTTGGGACACAAGTTAAAAACTACCCAGACATGCAAGGAAACAGACAGGCAAGCAGTTCCAACCAGAATTCCACAAGACTGGATATCAGACAATTAAAAACATAAACTACAGTAGTGAACCATCCTGTTCAAACAGTATAGCATCTTTGAGTGTACTTTTTACTGGTGGGAATAATAATTAAATTATTTTGAGACTTTGTTTAGATATTTGTAAGTTAGTGTTACCTGATATTTATATATAAACATATTTATGTGAGTTGTATTTGTATTAGGAAGACGTGGTTGGGATTTTCATGTGATCATAGGTTTATACAAACACAAGTGTAAATGTTTGCATGGGTATATACACCTTTAAATGTGCTTATTCCTATGCATAAGTTTGAGCTGTTCTGATTAGACAATACTGTGTTTGCTTTTGGAGGGCATTTATTCAGTCTGGCTTCTTATATTATGATAATTTTTATGCTGTACAGGGATATGATATTCAGAACAAATTTCTTCAGTCCAAACATTTTATTATGATAGATTTGCAGAGGTGATTAAAATTAGCAGAAGTCACCAATATTCTACATTTTGAATTTAACATGATAGCAAAATATTTGGAATGGGGTTGTATTCCATCTACTCTTTTGAAATTTCCAAAATCTAATAATATCAGCATAATTGTTGAAAGTATTTTTTATCAGTCAGAGTGGTAGTACCCAGGCTGCCAGTGAGGCGCCACTGTCAGAGGATGCCAAACATCCTGTGGAAGGGGAGCTGGAGAGGGTCACAAAGATAGAGTTGAGACAGGCTCCACTCTCAGGCCTTATATTAAGAGGCTTGAGGGAGGTAGCAGGGGTGACACCTGATTCTCAAGGAAAAGGGGAGTTTGTATACTGGAACAAAGGATTACTTTATAGAGAGTGGACCCCTGAGGGAGGACTAGAGGGTGAGGTAATACAGCAGTTGGTAGTGCCCAGAGCCTACTGTCTGGAACCTCAAGCCATAGCCCATGACATTCCTTTTGCAGGTAATATGGGCATAAAGCATACCAAGAGACACATTATGCAGAAGTTTTATTGACCTGGGATTGTAAGGGATGTAACAGGGCACTGCAGGACCTGTGAGCAGTGCCAAAAAGTAGGCAAGTAAGGGGACAAGGTCAAAGCTCCTTTGATACCTTTGCCTGTGATTGAGGAGCCATTTCAAAGGGTAGCTATGGATATTGTGGGGCCTTTGAGTACCTCAAGTTTCACAGGGAAGAAGTGTATCCTGGTGATAGTAGATTATGCTACTAGATACCCTGAGGCACTGGCTCTGTCCTCCACTGAGGCAGAGAAGGTGGCAACTGCTTTGTTAGAGATTTTCAGCAGGGTACATTTACTGAGAGAAATACTGACTGACAGCAGTGCCAATTTCATGTTAGGCCTGCTGGCTTGTCTATGGGAGCACTGTGGGGTGAATCACCTAATGCCCACTCCCTACCACTCCCAGACTAATACTCTTGTGAAGAGGTTAAACTCTACACTAAAGGCCATGCTGCAGGCATTTGCAGGCCAGTTTAAGAGAGAGTGGGACAAATATTTGCTCCATCTGCTGTTTGCATACAGAGAGGTACCCCAGGAATCCATAGGTTTTTCAATTTTTGAGTTGCTGTATGGGCATAGGGTGAGGAGACCTTTAGATGTGATTCATGATGAGTGGGATGGTGAGTCTGAATCCCACAAGGAGTCTATTGTGGCATATGTCCTAAACCTCAGGACAAAGATTAGGGATCTCAAGGGCTTGGCCAGGAAACCCAGGCAGGAGCCAAACAGCATAAAATTTTCTGGTATGACAGGAATGCTCAAGCCTGAGAGTATGCTGTGGAACAGCAGGTTATGATTTTCATTCCTGTCAGACACAATAAGCTGCAGGCAGCTTGGGAAGGACCCTTCAAAGTGGTAAGGAGGGCAGTGATATTAACTACATGGTAGAACTGGTAGACAAAAGGCAGGGGCACAAACTGTACCATGATAGAGAGGCCCTGATGCTGAGTATTTGCAATAGGTGGCAGGAGGAGTCTGAAAGAATCTATGGCTACATTAAGCCAGCCAGCAAAATGCCAAGTTACTAAGGTGGAGCCTAGGGTTGCAGGCATATGACATGACAGTGCAACACCATAGTGGGGTCAACAATGCCGATGCAGATGGGATCTCAAGACAGGGTATGGGTTAATGTATTCCCAGACAAGCTCATTCCTCCCAAGCAATATTTCCTTAGGGTCACTTGAGAAACTAGCTTGAGTCTTCAAAGGGGGAAGAGATGTGACAATGTGAGGTATTGCCAGCTATGTCAGGAGAAGTAGGGCAGTGGATATGTAACATATGCCAGCATAGCTAGCTGGAGTTTTGTAAAGAATTATATGCTATTTATATATCAAACTGATTTGTACAGATGCTTGTGTTGAAAATGTATTTGTAAAGCTGCTTGTGTTAAAATATACCAACAAGGGTCCTGTTGGACAGAAAAGAAATACACCTGTATGGCAGACTGTATTGTAACTGTTGAAATGAATATATTGTAACAAAGGATACTGGAAGAGAAGAGGTTACTCTCAGTCCAGCTAACTTAAAAAATAGTCTGAAATTAAATTACCTGGTTTAGACCATAAAGATTGTATCTTACAGGTCTGATTGCAGCCAGAGACAAAATGTCTGTGAAAACCAGAACTGGGAATCCTACTGTATTGTCCTTATGGGTGAGCTAATTACCACCGTGGATGAGTAGACATTTTGAAATAGTTTTATAGCTTCCAGATGCTATACCACATCTCACCAAAGCTCTGTGTGTGTGATAACACCTATGTGCTAAATTCTGTTTCAGTTTCTGGTAAAGGGGGTAGTTCGGGAACCAGAGTCAGATAACCAGATGAATGCGATGTCATTGTATAATCCAACACTGAAATGGTGTTTTAATACTAGATGAGACATAAGTCTCAGGGCAGACTGTTTTTGAAACTTGACCAAGAAGAAAGACCACTCGCCCATTTCCTCTCACCTTGCTTTAGTAACTAACCAGGGAATAGTATTTCTTTAGGTCAATCAGGAAAATATAGTGAGATTAGTTAAGTACTGTTTTTCTGTATCTGTGCAAATCTATCCTTCTGTGTTATTTTTAATATCTCCTGCTACTGAAACTCTGGTATTTATTGTAAATAGATATTTAGTATTTTCATGTTCTTTTATTATTTATTATTAAATATATTTAAATTTTTCATTGAGGCTGGTCTTTTAGAGAATATTTTAACCTTTGAGTGTACTTATATATATTTGGTGACACTGTGGCCACTCCTGAAAGTCTTGCTGCATTGGTCAAGCACTCCCATTTGTATTAGTATTAATTTCACTCAGTATAATTGGGTACCCTGGTAAGAGCCTTAGAGTAACTGACTTTGTGGGTGTTCTGGTGGTGGTATATCTACTTTATAGTCTGGGCAAAGCTAGTAAATCTCTCCCAACATTTCATGTGTGTGTGTGTGTGTGTGTGTGTGTGTGTGTGTGTGTGTGTGTGAGAAAATCAAATCTCAGAGAGTGCATGTGTCAGCTACTTTGAACAGGGACAATGACAGCACTGATTTTACAGAGAGAGTGGTGGAGGACTTGGCTTAGATCACCTGCCTAAGGACTTAACTCTATAGCTGTGTCAGTGGGGAGTCTTATTTGGGGGCCCTGGAGAGAGAGGGAATCCCAGCCCCTGGACCTGTGTGTTCTTAAGGGAAATTGTGCTTGGGGCAGAGAACTGCATCCGGAAATACTGTGTGTATCTATTTTTATTCCAAGTGAATGTCCGTCACCAGGGTTAGTGTTGAGGATTCAGGCTCCTTGATTATTGGCCCAGTGCAGGGATGTCACAGCAAAAAAATCGAAAAAGGTCAGAAATGCATTCATTTTTCAAATAAAAGAGTGAAATTTAATTTGCCCAATCTTTCTTAATCTGCTTTAACAGTGATGATAATTTTATCAGCATTAAAGAAAGTATTTAAATCTGGTTTATAATTATTGCCCATATATCTATATATTTGCAATAAAAATATCTCACACATTCCAATGGTATATTAAAAAAACATAATAATCTTTTCACATCCTTTTTAGGGAGTAATGCATTGAGACACAATCTCACTAAATTAGCTAATCCTAAATTAAAAGGTTATGTTATTGTGCCTAGTGCTTGATCAACCTGCTTAAAATATCAAGTCTCTTATTTTTCCCATCAAGTGAGTCTCGAATCCAGATGCTTGCCCTCAGATCAACTGCTCAGGAATTAGGTGCCAATTCTCTAATATTAACTTTCTAAATAAACTCTACTCACATAAATTTTGAATTGCATAAGAAAATTAAACATTTAAGCCTGAATTTGCAAAACATCTATTCAACATATGGGTCTTGTGTGTGAATTTAAATTGCATGAACTCTTAGAAAAACAAATATCACTAATACTAGTCAGTGATTAACCTTGAGAAACTTTTCCATGTTACAAGTTAAATTCTTGCTCTATGTTCTCAAACATCTGAGTTTGGTATCTACCACTGAAGTGGCCAAAATATGGTGGTTGAAACTACAGTCCTTCCTAAAATTGAACCTATTATGAATAGCTCTTGCCAAACACATTCAAATGTCTTCCATTGATAAGTGGAGTTTTCATGTCATGAGCTCCTGACACTGTTATTCTAAAAAGAAGAACCATTTATCATTCATTATTCAGTTATACAGTCATTACATTTCTGTAATTATTTTAAAATGAGCAATTCAGCCATACAGCCCTTATAGCAAATTTGACTATGAACAGTGTATAATTTTGCATAATTTGTACTTTAGTCTACATAAACCTGCTGCCATATTTCGTTCTTCTGTCCTTTTTGCCCAAATAAGAAAACTGATGCACTAACATATATTGGGATCATTCCAGGATTCAGCCAATCTGGTCATTTCTATGACCTTCACTAAAAAGCAATTAATGCTGACTGTAATTGGTTTCACTGTATTCTCAATATACCTATCATTTATCTAGATAAGGAAATAATGTACTCATTTGGTTAATTTTGCATGGATACAATATTTCATAATGCAGTACTAGAACAACAGAAAAATTATGTCTGTAAATTTCAGTAAAGCCCTTACTTATCAAGCTTTCAAACTGTGGATATTTGCACAAAATATCTAAGGAGAAAGGACTTTCAAGATGGCTGCACACTGAGTAACAGCTTAATTCCAGCTCTCTCAGTCTGAAAACAGAAACTTAGCAAAGATGGCCAGTGGACCTAGATTTCAGGGTAAATTTCAGTAACTTGCTAGTAAGTGCACTGCCTAGATGCCAGAAAAAAGAAATATAAAGGACCTGGAGGAAAATCAGCTACAAAAGATAAGAAAGAAACACAGACTGAGAGGAGTACTACAGTTGTTCAGCAAGAAGCACTACAAGTTCCAGACATGACTTCCAGTAACCTAGACAGAGTATAAAGCAGCTGCACATAGACGTGGTTAAAATAAATGTAACATTGTTGGAGTATATCAACACGAACAATAAAAAGCCGGAAAAAATGGAAGAAGCTTTAAACAGATATTCAGATAAGGTGACAGAACTACAAAAGTCAGAGGCTGAACTGAAGAAAAGGCTGGCTGAATATGAGACTGCACAAGAAGAGATGTTTCAAAAATAATAGAATTGGAGGATAGAGCACAGAGTGAAAGCCTGAGATTCTATGCTGTACCAGAGAGGCTGGAAATAACAGACTGTATTAATTTTATGAAAACATAAATAAGCGACTGGATTGGTATTTCACAACAGGAACTGTTAATTGAAAGGTCACATCATGCTTATGCTCCAAATCTGGTTACTTGAAAACAACCTTGACCTTTAATAGTAAAGATGCAATCTTATTGGCAGAAGGAGTTGATTCTGACTAAAATGCGGCAGAAGGAAAAGGTGCTAAAAGTGGGAGACAGTAGAGTATTTGTGGAGAATGATTACTCAGTGTATACCAGGAAAAGAGGAGTAAATATATTCCATTATTTAGGGAATGTCAAAAGCAGGCATGAGATTCAAACTGCTGTACCTAGCCATCTTCAAAGTGTTTTCCCTGGAGGGGCAAAATCATTTTTTGATGAAGTACATGCTATGGAGGAAATACAAAAGTTTGTCCAACAAAGGGTAAGCTGTGAACAGAATGAGGTTTTGATTCGTGTTCTACTGGTGACAAGGACTACAGAGAGACTGAACCCATAAAATCTTTTCCACTGTTTCAATTGCCTGAGAGAAGGAAGAAAACATAAGAATCAAGTGGTAGAATCAGGATTATGCTGGAAATGAAACAGAGACAGGATTGGGGTGATGGAGATGAACAGGAGAAAAGCTAGTAACTTGGAAATCAACAACTGTGGGATGATAAAGCAATAATTATATATGAGAAACTTGAAAGAACAAGAAAATCTGAAGATATTGGACTTCCTTGGACTTTGTTAAACTTGTGGGGCACTTTAAAGCATATACCCTGCTTCATGTTATTAATGTTCAGAGAATAAAATCAGTAACCTGGAAACAGATAAATGTGGATTTACAAAGCAATAATTATTCTTGTAAAACAGGCTGAACAAGAGGATTTGGAAATATTCAGTTCTGTGGACTTTGTTAAACTTGTAGTGGGACTCTAAAGCATATGCCCTACTTAGTGTCATTAATCTTCGAAGAACTATTTTGGAGAGGGGAGAAGAAGGGAGAAAGTTAACTGTAAGTAAAACAAATGTATTTTTTTCATAATGGTAATGTTTAAATGTTGCATGACTTTCTTAAGCTATGAAGTAAAGTTTTCTCAGTTCCTTTTTATGCAACAGGGATATTGATGTAAACAGGTGCTTTTTTTCTTTTTCTCCCTTATGTCTTTTTTCTTGTTCAGTTTTAAGAAATGTAGGCACTGCAATGTAGGGGCAAGGTCTGGTTAAAAGGGCATGACAAAAGAAAAAAAAATAGTGTGCTTTTTCTCATGCTTGCAAAGGGAAATAACTGGGTTAACTCTAGGATTTATTCATAACAAGTTTATTACAAAGCATATAAATGGAAAATAATATTTAATATAAGTTTTTTCCTGGTAAACAAGGTGTCCTTGGCAGTTTATGTCTGGTTTGCAAGTCACCAGAAGACAGTCTAATAAAGAGAACTGGCTTGTAGAAAATGTTTACTGAAAGCATTCAAGTGTTTTCTTAGCTGGGAGAGCAATACAGATAAGACAAAGCCAGAGAGCACTTACTAAAAGCACAGGCTGTATCATGCATCTTAGCATGAATGACCTTTCTTTTTGGTTGTCTCTAGCCTATTGGTGTGGCTATCAGTTTAGAATGTTTATTCTTATTATGTACATAGTTTTCAAAGTCAAAATAAACTTTACTATCATACAGATCAACACAGAAGAAAAAATGAATATCACTGCATGAAATTTTGATACTCAGGTTTGTACCATGTGAATGACAGTGTACAGAAACAAGCTAGAATAAATTAGTAAAAATCAAAGTAAGATACTAAAAATAAAGTAAAAAATTGAAAGCTTTTTATAGCAGAAACAAAACAAATACAACAACAACATGAGCATACTCAGTAGAAATATAAAGGATGTATAAAAAAACAGTTGTTGTTGTGTCTTTTGGCTTTTCCGGTTAGGGGTCGCCACAGCGGAACTCCGGTCCGCTAATGATTGGCAGTAGATTTTTATGTGCCGAGTTGCCAGCCCTGACGCACAACCTTCAACGAAGGTACACCCATTCATGCATGTCTCCACACAGAAGATGCTTTAGCTGAGAATCGAACAGGACAACGTCTTACTGTGAGGCGACAACGCTATCAAAAAACAGTAATATAAATAAATAAAACAGGCACACATAAAACTTCACCACCACCAATATATGTCATAAACTTACAGCTTACAGTTTTCAAAGTGCAGATATAGACATGTAACTTCAGCTATGCAGAGAGCTATGTAAATAACAATGACATATTGCACATAAATAATGTTTTACCCATTGACCAGGTTAGGCTATGGGTTTGTTGCTCAGCAGTCTGATTTTGTGTGTTATTATTAAGTTAATAGGTTTTAGAAGGGTATTGTGTGTGTATTTTTGTTTGAGGGTTTTCAATAAAACAAAAAATTCTGCAAGATGTGACATAGATTCAAATGAAGATAACAGGAAACAATTGTATAAAAGATTAACCTGCCAAATGGTGTATGCATGTAACACAAAAGCTGGAACCAGACATTTTACATAAAATCTGGTATATATAAATGGTGGGTAATCCCTCAAGAATATGATTTTTTCTATAATGTCTTTAAACGTTAATGGTCTCACAGATAAGTACAAAAAAGAAAGAGTAGTGAATTACATTAAAAATGTAGAGGCAAATAGCTATGATCTAGGAGAAACACTTGGAAAGAACTGAACATGTGAATTTGATAAAGAAAGGTTTTCAAGATGGTTATTCAACAGAATACCTGGGGCAAAGGAGGAGAGGAGTACTTCTATTAAATGCAAGAGGAGCTTCAATAGTCTTCTTCTTTCGGCTTTTCCCAGTTAGGGGTCGCCACAGCGGATCATCTGTCCGCTCATGATTGGCAGTGGAGTTTTACAGTGTCGAGTTACCAGCCCGGCGCCCAACCTTCCACAGAAGGCACACACATGCACACACTCACACCTAAGGCCAATTTGGAGTGTCCAGTCCACCTAGTGCATGTCTTTGGGATGTGGGAGGGAATTGGAGCACCCGGAGGAAACACACGCGACCACAGGGAGGACATGCAGACTCCACACAGAAGGCACCCCAGCCAAGAATCGAACCGGAGAACCTCTTGCTGTGGAGTTTCAATAGTAATAGAAGAAAATATAAAAGCTAATAATGGCAGATTTGTAGTACTAAGGGAGTACTGGCAAGGGAGATACACTGGCATGTATTTATATTCCACTGAAAACTGCTATAATGGAGCTTAAGAAAATTCTGGAAGAAATAATCAGCTTTCAGCAAGGAATACTACTTATAGGTTGGGACTGGAATTTGATTTGCAACAGTCAAGCTGTATCTGGGGGCCCAGAAGAGAAAATATAACAAACAAGGGTAGATTTTTAAATAAATTTATGAAAATATGTGGCATGTGAATTCAGTGCTCGGAGTTCAAAGTGAATTTTCATATTATTCCCCAAGATACAAAAACTGGACTAGGCTAGACAGAATGTACATTTCACAGGAACATGTGCATTTAAATGAAGATCTTGATATGCAACCAATAACTAATTCAGACCATGCACCAACAGTTAAAATAAAAACACAGGGTAATGAAATAAAAATGAGACATTGGTGCTTTCCCACCTATTTGTTGAAAAGAGAGGAATTTAAGGAATGGTCAGTGGAAATCATTCTGGAGATATTAGAGAAAATATAAATTTCTTCTGAAAATATAACTTGGGGCTGGGATAAAATTAAAGTGGAATTTAAAAATAGGGTGGAAATAAAAGAAAGGGAGCTATGGTTAAGAAGTGACAATAATTACTTAGAGGGACTGACAAATATTAAGTATTGCAAAATAGAGGAATTGCACAGAACAAGAAGAGGAGCAACTGCAGAATGCAGAAAATAAGGGATAACATTGATAATATGCATGAGTTTAAAAAGACTGCTGTTAAACAACTGTTTTTGATAATAACTCTAGAGGGCAAAAACTTTTAGCAGAAAGACAGGCAACAGAAAATAAAAAGGGCTGTCACCAAGCTTAGGGAGCCTATAACAAGGGAGATAACAAGGGATCCTGTAGAAGTTTTAGAAATATTTAAAAAAATCTGTGAAAGTCTGTATAAAGCAGAGAAATATGGAAATCAAGAAAAGGTAAAAATGGAAATGTTTATGGAAGAATTAAATATCTCAAGGTTAGAGGCAGAGGAGGCTCAATTGCTAACAGTTGAGATAGGAGGAGAGGAGATAAAAATGGTGATATATAACCAATCCACAGGAAAGTGGCCAGAAATAGATGGTAATCCTGTGGAAGTTTGGAAGCTAGGAAGGAAAAACACTGATGAAGACCTGAAAGGTTTTAACAGTATTTTGAAGGAGAAGTACCAACACCCTGGAAGAAAGCGGTAGCAGCTGTAATACCTAAAGAGGATAAAGATACATCAGAACCAGCTTTATATAGCCCCATTTCAATACTAAATCATGATTATAAAGTGTTTATGTCTATAATGTCTAAAAGAATTGCAAAAGTGATGCCAAAATTGATAGATATGGATCAATGTGGTTTTGTGGAGGGGAGGCAGACATTTGATAAAATTAACAAAACAGTAATGATCCAGAGGGAAGCAGAATGTAAGAAAATACCACTGTTGTTGGTAGGTCTTGATGCAAATTTCTTATATGGTGGCACTATTATATGTCACAATGTCCACGTTATGACAGAATAAGCTGGGACTTTATGAGCAGAGCAATGGAAGCATTTGCACTCCCTGATAAAATTATAAGGTTGATTAGGAGGATATATGAGGGATAGGAGGTGAAAATTAAAGTTGGTTGGGTCTTCTCTGATAATCTCTGCTTGAGCAGAGGAACCAGGTAACCCTGCTACTTGGCTCACTTCTACTACCAGGAAATTAATGAGATAAAGCCTGAAAGGCATGGCTCAATAATAAAAAAGAAAATGATCTTCACCAATATAAATATTTTCAAAATAATGCCAATTGCCAGATTAAACTTGACAAGAAACTTTATTACTCCAGTTTGCATCATAGATGCTACAAACATTCTAAACAATTCTGGATCACCATTTCTACAATACTACATCCTGGATGGACAAACTCCAAACCCCATTACTCCCCAGAAGTAACAGCTAAAACTTTGAATGATCACTGTATCTCTAGCACTGCTAAACTACCTCACAGTGAAACTCAAAACACATCAACCTCAAACTGACTATACTTGCTCCAGATGGAATTCCTGGTGATGTATTAAAAGTAGCAGCCAGCCCAATTTCCCATCCAGCATCCATTTTCATAAACATGTCTATTCAGGAATTACATTTCCAAACCTTATGAAAAAAAATCTCAGATCATTCCACCTCACAAGGGAGGTAACTCCAATGATATATCCAATTTTAGACACATTGCCATTCTCTCCCCTTTCAAAAAACCTGCTGTATAACCTAACCTCCTCCTTCTCCTTATATGATAACTTAACTCCTATGCTTTTTGCTACTGCTGACTGATGACATTTCTCCATAATTATTATTTTTTTTATCACTTGTTGATACTGGTACAATAATGCTGATTAATATATCTCTGTTTATACCTCTCTGATTGAATTCAACTGGCAACCAACAAAATTCCTGCTTTTATGTATATATTCTGTGTATATTACTGTAACCACTATCTGTAACACTGTATCTACTTTTGTACTAATTGATGTTTAATATTTTCTGTATCTGTGTTCTTGTTGGAGCTTTCGTCCCAGGGCCTCCACTGAAAACGGGCTATTTTAGGCCCAGTGAACTTTTCCAGTAAACAAATTCAATAAATAAATAAAATAAATGAATGACTCGTTTACAGACTAACAGCCTCACCACCACCACCACCACCACACTCAACATGTCTTCAGACCAGGGCATAGTACTACCACAGCTCTCTGAAACTTCACCAGCACTATTAACCTAGCTACAGACAAAGGTCAACTGGTTTATGCTGTGTTTCTGGATCTGTCCAAGGCCTTTGATACCATTTCCCATAGCCTTCTTCTAAAACAACTCTCTTCACTTGGAATATCAAACATCACCACCAACTGGTTCTTCAGTTACCTTTCCAATAAACTTCAGTCTGTTAAATGGATTAATTCTTAACTCATCCCTCCTACCCATCAAAACAGATGTGTAGATCAATATGTATGTACGCCTCTAAGAAGCTTTCCAGGGGCTTGCACAAGTGTAGAAATACTGAGCACATGTGAGCCTGACTGACGTTTTGTAGTAAGCTGTTGAGATGTAAACATGTATGTCTGTGAAGTCTGTCAGTTAATCATTTCATCTATATTTTGTAATGCTGCTATCCATCCTGATGTGTTCCTATGTAATAAAGCATATAAACAAAGTACCCCCCCCCCGTTCATCTATACTAGAGAGGGACGAGCGACATGGTGCCAGAATGAGGTCCAGATTCTCTAGATTTGAGGCCAAGAGGCACTCAGTTAAGATTGGAGGAATATACAGGAGTGAATCATCCCTACTTCACATATAACTCACAAAACAGATCAGAAATGAATTTCAGGCATTAAAACTTCCTCAAATGATTTCTTATTCACAAAATATGAAACAAAGCATTCACACTCTAAACAAATTTCTAAGTAAACAAAATGTCCGATACTGCAACATATTAATAGAAATATTCAAAATAACTACAGAAAATGTTTGAAATAAAGTCTGAATCGCATAAAATGTATAAAATGAGGGAAACGACTGCATTTTTTTTTGCTAAACACTACTTTTTCATATTAATCAAAGCTATTCGAGTTGTATGGCGTATATGAAGTGTTCACGTTTGTGTAGTATTACAGTACATTTCTTTCACAAAATGCAGCCATTTCAAACCATATTTCACAAAGTACAGTATTTCAAAGAGTTTATTGTGCATTTGAATGTTATTACAAGCACGCATCACAGCTTGTTCGTATATAATTACAAGGGCCATATTACAGTGTGTTTGGGCATAATTTGTTGGCATGCCAGACAGATTTCGAAAACCAGGTCCACTTGTGTTTGACAATAATATTTTAGAGAATTGGAAATTGTATGAGCAAGAGTACAATATTTTCATACAGGCTGTATTTTCTGATAAAGATGACTGTACAAAGGCATTTATTCTGCTTAATTTAGTTGGGTCAAGAGCCATAGAAAGAAAGCGTTCATTTTTGTATGCACCTGCTGTATTTGCAGGAGAGTGGGAAAACCATCATGTAGTTGTACCAGCTAAGTCAAGGGAAGACCCTGAGTACTTAAAACATAAATTTAGAAAAATGTGTAACCCCCAAATGAATATTACAGTGGAAAGGCACTTATTTTACACAAGGGATCAAAAGCCTGGTGAAACTTTTGCAGCATATATAAATGATTTGAGAAACGAGGGGCTAAAACGTGCAGATTTGGTAATTTAAGGGATGAGTTGATAAAAGACAGACTTGTATGTGATATTAAAGATGATGCTGTGAGACAGATTTTGCTTCATGACAGTGATTTAACTTTGAATAAGGCCACTGAGATTTCTCAGATATATGAGCTTACAGAAAAGCACACAAGTATGCTTACAAATGAGAGATGCATGCTTCCAGTAACCTCTAAGGCCAATGATGATAGTATGCAGCAAGTGGTTAAAAAGCAGGCCCAAGAATGTGGTGACTGTTGCAGGTTTTGTAACACTCACTGCTAAACCCTGCAGCTTTCTAGCAAATTCCAGAGTGTGCACATTCTCAGTGAAGCATAAGAGTGAGTCAGCAAACTCAAAGAATAGGCCCCCACCCAGTTTTATTGTTAGCTGTCGTAATTGTGGTGGAAATCATGAGCCTAAAAGAGAAAAATGTTTAACTTTTGGTCAGCAATGTGACAAATGCAATAAGTGGAATAATTTCAAAAGGTTTTGTAAATCAAAAGGGACACATTATTTTATTAAAAGGCAACATTCCAAGAAACAAGTTGATCAGTTAGAAAGCTGTGGCCCTATTTTTATGTTGATGGTGTGTCCGTGCTTAATGAAACAGTCAATGCAGTAGATTTATGGGCAAGGAATGAATCATTTTGTACTGTTCGGATAAATGGAAGACTCATAGAGCTCAAAGTTGACACAGGTTCAAAGTGCAATGTTATGTCTGCAGAAACATTTGCTAGAATATGTGCTGATGAGAAGCTTGATTTGGCAAAGTGTGCGAAGCTTGTGGCTTATGATGGTGAAGAAATTCAAACTGAAGGCTCAGTAGTACTTTCATGTTACTCTGCTCAGAGAAGCTACAACTTGTTATTTTATGTAGTCAAAAGGCACGTACAGTCATTATTAGGGCTCAGAGACAGTTTGAAAATGGGACTGCTTTCATTTAATAAGGAAGTCCATCATGTTAGCTTAAAAGACTACTGTTCTAATTTCGCCAAGTATATTTTCTCTACCTATGCTGATCTTTTCGAAGACAAACTAGGCAAGCTTCCAGGTGTGTTCTCCATGAAGTTAGACCCAAATGTCAGCCCAGTTGTCAGGCCAGCCCAGAAAGTTCCAGTAGCTATGCAGAACAGAGTCAAAGCCGAGCTAGACAAAATGGTGCAACAAAGTGTGATTTGTCCAGTAGGTTCATCAACCCTTACTGAATGAGTATCTTCCATGGTGGTAGCTCATAAGAAATGCTTAGATAATATGAGAATATGTACCGATCCATGAAATTTGAACAAAGCACTGAAAAGACCTCATCATCCAATGCGCATAGTCAAAGAAGCTGCAGCTCTGATGCCAAATGTCACTGCTTTTTTTTTTTGTCTTAGATGCAAAGATTTCATTTTGGCAAATTTTGCTTGATCAAAAATCCTTGTTGTGAACTATGTTCAGTACTCCGTTTGGCAGGTACAGATTTTTGAGAATGCCATTTGGGATAAATTCTGCCAGTGAAGTCTTTCAGCATGAGATGGAGCAAGTTTTTTTCTGGGTATCATTGTGCTATTATAGTAGATGATATTCTAGTAGGAGGTAATGGTGAAGCTGAGAATGACAGAAACCTCAGGAAAGTTCTGGAAAGAGGACGTGAAGTGAATCTTAAGCTGAATCCTCAGAAGTGCAAATTCAGGTTACAAGAATTTAGTTATGTTGGTCATTTACTTGCCAGTTCAGGCTTATGACCAGACCCTTCCAAGCAGACAGCTATTCTTGAGATCCCAGCCCCAGACAATGTTCAAGTCCTACAACATTTTCTTGGCATGGTTAACTATCTAGGCAAGTTCATTCCTAATTTGAGCCAACTAGCAGCACCGCTCAGAGAGTTAACATGTAGAAATGTATCCTGGTCATGGCTAGAACAACACCAGAGAGCATTTGATATCCTGAGACAGAGAATTGCCAGTCCATCAACTCTGAGATACTATGATGTTCACAAACCAGTTACTCTTTCCTGTGATGCTTCGAAAGTTAGTCTTGGTGCACTCATTCTACAAGAGGGTCAGTCTGTTGCCTCTGCGTCCAGAACTCTTACCCAAGCTGAAATGCATTATGCTCAGATAGAGAAAGAGCTTTTGGCAACTTTATTTATTTGCATTTGTTTACCGAGATGGTCCACTGGGCCAAAGAGTGCCCATTTTCAGTGGAGGCCTGGGGAGAATAGCTCCACATACAAAAGAAATTTAAATACAATCACATTTTCTACATACATAGAGAAATAACAACTTAAAAAAACAATACCGGCTAGCTGGATTTTGGTAATAAAGGTGCCACAGATCCTCTGTTGTTGATCACATCTATTTATTTCACGACAACACTGCACACAGGTCTACATGCACGAAATAACATCACCATAAAACAAAAAACACACGTTGAGCGCTTTCATCTGCTTAAGGCAGACTTCTTCAGAACAATTCTTATGTGCACATCTTCATTATTTAAACTTTTTTTGGCGCCAAAAAACAATTTCCACTTCATAGGATTTAAAGGCATACTTGCTTAGATTGCATTATCTCATTGTTTAAAGTAGTACTAATACTAGGAATTCAATACTTCTCATATTGATGTGGATTGTTAAATAAATAACTATTCTAAAAACTCCTATGCAATTATTACCTTAAAAACTTTAGAAAATTAATTATAAAATAATCTAATAAATAATCCCCTTATAAATATTATACATATAATAATAATAATTTATGGTAAAATTCAATAATAATAATGCAATACTAACTGTATATACATATAATACATTTTAATGTTAAATTGTTGTAAAAAGTTGTAAACAAATTATTGTTAAAATCTTGTTATAAAAATGCAATAATTCTATATCACAATGAAAAAGTTGTGGTGGATACTGAGGCATAACTTATATACACTACTACACTTTATATATCAATCTATCCATAAATCACATTTTTAAAAAAGGCTTGATACTAATGAAATCATTCAATCCAGGTTTTCTTGTTGCATCTGTGAGCATTTGCCACCAACTTTCTTTACACGCTAAATTGTTTTTCCAGTCTCCTCCTCTAGGATTCAAATTTTCCTGATCAATAATGGAAAATGTAAAGGTATGTGTGTCCCCTGCTTCTTTGATGTGTCTATATAATGCATTTTTCTGATCTTTGTTTTTGATTCTGTAATAATGTTCATATATCCATTTATTTAACTTTCTTTCTGTCTTCCCTATGTAAAAAGCTGGGCAGGATTTACATAGGGCTATATATACCACCTGCTTGGTGTGACAACATCCTCCTTTACTCTTGATCTTATTAAAATTCTCATTTTTTAAAATTATCTGTGATGTTGTGTGAATGTATTGACATTGGGAGCAATTTCCACATTTTCTGGTGTGTGTATCTAAATTCTTTTTCCTTATGACTTTATTACCTGTTTGCTCCAATAATTTTTTGATGTTCGGAGCTGTTCTATATACTATAGTAGGCTTCTTTCCTAACTTTTCTCTAATGCCTTCATTTACTGTGAGTATCTCCCAATGTCTTTCAACAATATCTTTAATATAATTCACGTAAGGTGTATATGTGAGCACACATACTCTTCCTTCTTTATAAATCTTGTTTACTTCCTTTCCTATTGAAACTTCTGATCTTCCTAAAAGTGGGATGTATTTACGATTCCATTCAGAACTCACATATTTGATAGTATCATTTAACATCTCTGTCGGATACCCTCTATCCCTAAATAGTGTGTATATATGATTCATCTCACTTTCCAAATCCTTACTGGTTGATGACATTCTTGCTCCTCTTATGCACTGTCCTTTCACAATGTTTTTAAAAACATACCTCGGGTGATTGCTACTATAGTAGATATAGTCATTTGAAAATGTAGTTTTTCTATACACTTTTGATGCATATCCTTCATCTATCTTATAAATGAATGTATCCAAAAACGCAATTCCATTTTCACTTATACTATATGTAAATTTTAAAAATTCTGTCGTGGTGTTTATGTAATCTATAAATGTATGTATATCTACCTTATCTCCCTTCCATAAAATAAAAATATCATCTAAAAACCTGGCGTAAAACATTATGTTATTCTTATATATGCTATTCATGACATACATATTCTCCCATTCTAACATCACTAGATTTGCGAATATGGGTGCACATGATGCACCCATAGCCACTCCTTTTTTCTGTCTATATATCTCGCCTTCGAATAATATATAATTGTAGTCTAAAGTTAATGACATCATATCCATAATAGTTACTATCTTGTCCCAAGGTAACTCTGAATATGTTCTCAAGCTATTACAGAAAAATTCTAGTCCTTCTTCCTTGGGTATACTAGAAAATAAGTCGCAGACATCAATCGTCACAAAAAAATACTCATTGTTACATATCTGAGGGGTCAATTTTCTTAAAAAATCCCAGGAATCAATCATCAAGTGGGGTATATTTTTATATATATTTTTCACCCATTTGTCTATGGTGTATCCTATATTAAATGTCTTAGATTGTGATCCGGATATGATGGGCCTGAATGGGGGATTAGATATGGATTTATGTATCTTCGGAATGCCCACAATGTGGGCCATAATAGGATATTCTATCTTAATAAAGTCATATATTTCTTTAGTTATTCTATTATCTAAAAGGTATTCCTCTATATATAAATCTATGCGTTTATATCCTATATTCACTTGGTTCCACGATATTGTTTCATAATTCTCTGGTATATTCAATATACTGAGTATAGCAGCTTTATACTCATGTTGTGGGTATATTACCACCCCTCCCCCTTTATCTGGTCTCATTATCCTATACTCTGTGTTCATAATCAGGTTGTTCAAGCATTCTCTCTCTTTAGTATTGAGATTATCTTTTATTTCATGGCAAAAATTCTTCTTCTTTCTAACATTCCTATTGAACTTATATATTTCATTGCATGTCATACTTTCATATTGATTTATGATAGGGTTGCTTGGTGGTATGTAACAACTCTTTTTCTTTAATGTTCTTGCTATTTCTGGTAATTCTAATGTATTTTCTTCGAATTGCATGGCTAAATTCAACTTTCTACAAAATAGCTTCACATCTTTGATACTCTCTACTAATTTGAAGCTGGAGTTAGGTATAAATTTCATGCCTTTTGCCAATAAAGTGTAAAACTCTTCCTTTACTATGTAATTCGAATAATTATATACATTGAAGCCATTAAAAGTGCTCAAAATCTGCATGCTATGAGAAGTCTCATTGTGACATGTTTCTTCATGTTTGGGGGTTTCCGTACAAAATTCTTGCAATACCTTCTTGCTTGTACTTTCATTGTCTTTAGTTTTTTCTCTGTCATTTATCTCTTGTTGTATGTGTTCTGATGATATTGGGTCTTCCTGTATATGGGATGGTATCTTCCCCCCTGAAAATTTTCTTTATAATCATCCCTTCCCTCTCTTTCACTGTGTTTTTCTATGTGTGTTGACTTTCTGTCTGATGGCCATATATATGCTTTATTAGCTTTATATGCTTCCACATCCATATCAAGTTTATCGTGTTTTCTAGTATACACACTCTGTGCCTGTTTGTCCGCCTGATAGAATTGTTTGTTATATAATTCTTTCCAAGTATCAAATTCATTGTGTAATAATATACTCTGATTAATTATTTCTACTTCATGAATCAAATTCGAGATTCTTTCATCATTATATTGTATTATTAAATTCATATATTTTATCCCAAAATCATCAAATAAATTATTGAATTCATACTTTACTTGTTCATTATAAGTTAGTCCCATTGGTAATTTAAAAAATCTCATTCCCTTAGGTACAACTTGTATATTAATACATTTGTGGAGATATGCATTATCCACCTTTAAATTCCTTATAATAGTGAGTTTTTTACCAAAATTATATATCATATCTTTAATTGAATTACTGCCATTACCCACTAGGGGTCGTGGTGTTTTATGTACAGTGTCAAAATCATATTCATTATTAATAAATTCATTAAAATCATCATTCACATATTCTTTTGTATTAACAGTGTCCTTGTGTCTAATGCCCTTTCTGATATTAATCTCATTAACAATTCTAGGCTGGTTAGGGCTAGACACTGTTTTTTTGTAAAAAGTACCTTTTCTAATGTCCTTGTCTCTGTTACCGGTAGTTGCATAAGTTTTCAGCACCGAATGTGCCTTAGGTATCGCTCCTTTTCTTTCGTTTTCCCTGCGGTCTTGTAACATACTGAAATCAAATGTAAAATCTTTTTCTGGTGTAATAACATACTTATCTTCAGTTCAATATAATTATTCGAATTACATAGTAAAGGAAGAGTTTTACACTTTATTGGCAAAAGGCATGAAATTTATACCTAACTCCAGCTTCAAATTAGTAGAGAGTATCAAAGATGTGAAGCTATTTTGTAGAAAGTTGAATTTAGCCATGCAATTCGAAGAAAATACATTAGAATTACCAGAAATAGCAAGAACATTAAAGAAAAAGAGTTGTTACATACCACCAAGCAACCCTATCATAAATCAATATGAAAGTATGACATGCAATGAAATATATAAGTTCAATAGGAATGTTAGAAAGAAGAAGAATTTTTGCCATGAAATAAAAGATAATCTCAATACTAAAGAGAGAGAATGCTTGAACAACCTGATTATGAACACAGAGTATAGGATAATGAGACCAGATAAAGGGGGAGGGTGGTAATATACCCACAACATGAGTATAAAGCTGCTATACTCAGTATATTGAATATACCAGAGAATTATGAAACAATATCGTGGAACCAAGTGAATATAGGATAAACGCATAGATTTATATATAGAGGAATACCTTTTAGATAATAGAATAACTAAAGAAATATATGACTTTATTAAGATAGAATATCCTATTATGGCCCACATTGTGGGCATTCCGAAGATACATAAATCCATATCTAATCCCCCATTCAGGCCCATCATATCCGGATCACAATCTAAGACATTTAATATAGGATACACCATAGACAAATGGGTGAAAAATATATATAAAAATATACCCCACTTGATGATTGATTCCTGGGATTTTTTAAGAAAATTGACCCCTCAGATATGTAACAATGAGTATTTTTTTGTGACGATTGATGTCTGCGACTTATTTTCTAGTATACCCAAGGAAGAAGGACTAGAATTTTTCTGTAATAGCTTGAGAACATATTCAGAGTTACCTTGGGACAAGATAGTAACTATTATGGATATGATGTCATTAACTTTAGACTACAATTATATATTATTCAAGAGATATATAGACAGAAAAAAGGAGTGGCTATGGGTGCATCATGTGCACCCATATTCGCAAATCTAGTGATGTTAGAATGGGAGAATATGTATGTCATGAATAGCATATATAAGAATAACATAATGTTTTACGCCAGGTTTTTAGATGATATTTTTATTTTATGGAAGGGAGATAAGGTAGATATACATACATTTATAGATTACATAAACACCACGACAGAATTTTTAAAATTTACATATAGTATAAGTGAAAATGGAATTGCGTTTTTGGATACATTCATTTATAAGATAGATGAAGGATATGCATCAAAAGTGTATAGAAAAACTACATTTTCAAATGACTATATCTACTATAGTAGCAATCACCTGAGGTATGTTTTTAAAAACATTTTAAAAACATTGTGAAAGGACAGTGCATAAGAGGAGCAAGAATGTCATCAACCAGTAAGGATTTGGAAAGTGAGATGAATCATATATACACACTATTTAGGGATAGAGGGTATCCGACAGAGATGTTAAATGATACTATCAAATATGTGAGTTCTGAATGGAATCGTAAATACATCCCACTTTTAGGAAGATCAGAAGTTTCAATAGGAAAGGAAGTAAACAAGATTTATAAAGAAGGAAGAGTATGTGTGCTCACATATACACCTTACGTGAATTATATTAAAGATATTGTTGAAAGACATTGGGAGATACTCACAGTAAATGAAGGCATTAGAGAAAAGTTAGGAAAGAAGCCTACTATAGTATATAGAACAGCTCCGAACATCAAAAAATTATTGGAGCAAACAGGTAATAAAGTCATAAGGAAAAAGAATTTAGATACACACACCAGAAAATGTGGAAATTGCTCCCAATGTCAATACATTCACACAACATCACAGATAATTTTAAAAAATGAGAATTTTAATAAGATCAAGAGTAAAGGAGGATGTTGTCACACCAAGCAGGTGGTATATATAGCCCTATGTAAATCCTGCCCAGCTTTTTACATAGGGAAGACAGAAAGAAAGTTAAATAAACGGATATATGAACATTATTACAGAATCAAAAACAAAGATCAGAAAAATGTATTATATAGACACATCAATGAAGCAGGGGACACACATACCTTTACATTTTCCATTATTGATCAGGAAAATTTGAATCCTAGAGGAGGAGACTGGAAAAACAATTTAGCGTGTAAAGAAAGTTGGTGGCAAATGCTCACAGATGCAACAAGAAAACCTGGATTGAATGATTTCATTAGTATCAAGCCTTTTTTAAAAATGTGATTTATGGATAGATTGATATATAAAGTGTAGTAGTGTATATAAGTTATGCCTCAGTATCCACCACAACTTTTTCATTGTGATATAGAATTATTGCATTTTTATAACAAGATTTTAACAATAATTTGTTTACAACTTTTTACAACAATTTAACATTAAAATGTATTATATGTATATACAGTTAGTATTGCATTATTATTATTGAATTTTACCATAAATTATTATTATTATATGTATAATATTTATAAGGGGATTATTTATTAGATTATTTTATAATTAATTTTCTAAAGTTTTAAGGTAATAATTGCATAGGAGTTTTTAGAATAGTTATTTATTTAACAATCCACATCAATATGAGAAGTATTGAATTCCTAGTATTAGTACTACTTTAAACAATGAGATAATGCAATCTAAGCAAGTATGCCTTTAAATCCTATGAAGTGGAAATTGTTTTTTGGCGCCAAAAAAAGTTTAAATAATGAAGATGTGCACATAAGAATTGTTCTGAAGAAGTCTGCCTTAAGCAGATGAAAGCGCTCAACGTGTGTTTTTTGTTTTATGGTGATGTTATTTCGTGCATGTAGACCTGTGTGCAGTGTTGTCGTGAAATAAATAGATGTGATCAACAACAGAGGATCTGTGGCACCTTTATTACCAAAATCCAGCTAGCCGGTATTGTTTTCATACAGTTTCTATTCACATATCTACGTATAACTTAAAAAAACAGACATACAATCTTGAATGTTCGAAGTTCCATGATTATATTTATGGTCAACCTATCCACATTGAAACTGATCATCAACTTCTAGTCACTATTTTGAGAAAGCCTATGCATACAGCTCCAGCCAGATTACAGCGTATGATGTTGAGATTGATAAAGTATAATTTCAAACTTGTCTACACAAAGAGCAAACGTCTTTATCTTGCTAATACATTATCCAGATCACCCAGAAATACCACTGAACAGCATGAGAATGAGCAACTTCATTTTGAAGTCATGGAAGTGAAAAATTTTTTTTCCACACACCTTGATGAGCTTAGATGTCATATAGGTTCATAGGTTCATACTAGGCTATCTGCCCTAGGGCATTTATAAGCCTAGCCAGAATGTGTTTGGCTTTCGCCACCCATTTTAAATTTATTTTGCTATGCCCTTTTTCGAGGTTAGTATACTGTGCCTCTGTCTAACAGTGACACAGAAGTGATACCCAGGGTAAACCTACGATCTCCCATCCACTCATCAAGATTCCTCTTGAAGAGAGTCAATGAGGGACTCTGCCTAACCTGGACTGGGATTTTATTCCAGAGTGAAGGGAGCCTCTGGGTTATGAATCTGTCCCTCCAGCATGTCCTATTTATTTCAGTGCTGAGGTTCAAGTTTCTCGAGCGCGTAGCTCGATGGGATTTGGATTTTCTGAGGTGCAGCATGTCCATTAATTCCGGGTTGGACATGGCTTTATACGTCAGGCACAGATCGCCTCTGAACAGGTGGTATGCCACTGAGTAGAGCTGGAGTTTCTTTAACCGGGCAGCATATGGCATCTGTTTGAGCCCTTTGATCCTCTTGGTGAGGTACTTTTGGGTGTACTCAATTATGGGCCTGATGAGGAATGAGTAAAGAGGCACGATGACCTCCCCTGATCTAGATGTGAATCCCTTCATGATTAGGTGGGCTATATAAAATGTTTTTCTAACCACTTTGGCCACGTGGTTGTCAAATGAGAGATTGCTATCAACTTGGGTCCCCAGGTCCGTAATTACTTCTTCTGTACTTAATGGATTACCACCTATGTGGTAATTTGTGGGCACTTTGTTTTTGCCAAAGGGGATGACTATACACTTTTTGGCATTTAGCTTGAGGCCATGGCTCTGGCACCAGTTGTCTGTTTCTATGAGGCCCTTTTGGAGGATGCTTGTGTCGGCTGGAGAGTCGATTATGGCACCCAGTTTGCAGTCATCTGCAAACTTGGTCAGCCACAGTCCTTCCGTGTTGGCCTGTACCTCCGAGAAATATATACCGAACAAGAGAGGTCCCAGGACTGAGCCTTGTGGGACACCACTTGTAACTGGTTTGGAGTCTGACATGGCTCCAGCAATTCTAACCATGTGGGTTCTGTCCTTGAGCCAGTTTGCAATCCATCTAGTGACATAGGGGTTTATATTTAAGCTGGTGAGCTTATCTATAATGCCCGAGTGGGGTATTGTATCAAAGGCTTTGCGAGGTCCAGGTAGGCTGTGTGGACCACCTTCCCTCGTCAATGGCCTTGGTGACTGTTTCAAAGAAATCAACCAGGTTTAAGAGGCAGGATCTGCCCTTAACAAAGCCGAACTGGGTAGGATCCAGTGTTTGTAGGTCCCCAATATCTTTATTTATAAGGTCCATGATGATCCTTTCCATAGCTTTGCAGACCAAGCTAGTCAGGCTTATGGGGTGATAGTTTCCAGGATCCGTTGAGGCACCACCTTTATGGAGAGGGACCACTGTTGCTGTACGCCACTCTTTGGGCACATATCCTGTAATAAGGCTGAGATTGAACAGTAGTTTTATGTTTGGGTTTAGCTCTTCTTGGAGTTCATGTAGGACGCAGCCCGGGACACCATCTGGTCCCATTGATGCTGTGTTTTTGCTTTGGAGGGCGGCTCTTACCTGAGCATCTGAGATGTCAGGGGCAGCACTCTGCTGGGATATATATTTGCCCTTTTGGTGGGGAGGGAGAAGTTTGCGCTGAACCTGTCAGCTAGGATGTTGGCAATGTCTGTGGGTTCGGTGTATTTTTTGTCATTTTGGACTAATTCTGAGCATATCTGGGAATTACCACCCAAGTTCCTAACATAACAAAAGAAAGCCTTGTGATTATCCTTAGTGTCCTGTGCAATTTTTCTCTCGAAGCTGGCCTTAGACAATTTTATGTGTGCCCGTAGTTTTTTGCTAATACTGATCAGTGATGCCTTCCCTTTTTGGGATTTTGCTCTATCATTTAGTAGCTTCCTCCTTCTATTGTATAGTTTGTTTATGGCTGGGGTCCACCAGACAGGACGTCTGCCTTTGGAGGATTGGGTCTTGGTTTTATTTGGGATCGGATGATCCATGCATTCCTGAAGGTGTTCATAGAATGCGTTTATAAAGGATTCTGCGGTCTGGGCCGTATTTTCCACAGGCCCGGGGGCTTTGAAGGATTCCACCTCAGTTTTGAGGAGTGTGAAATTTGCTTTAGAGAAGTTTTTCACTGTGGTTTTCTGGGCAGGGGGTGGGGTCGGGATGTGAATATCCAGTGAGATTAGTTTATGGTCTGATCTTACCAGTGAGGGATACACTTCTGGTCTGGAGCATAGAGTCCCCATGTTGGTGATGATAGCCGCAGATCCAGTTTTACAGAAGCTTAACTGCTTTATCAAACAAGGATGGCTGCCAAAGCAATCTAGTTTACCTCAAGAAGTGCAACCTTATTTTCCTTACAGAGATGAGATTTTGTCTGACAATGGTATCGTCATGAAAGGTCCAAAAGTAACTGTTCCAAAGTCCTTGCAACATGAGTATATTACTATCTTGCATCATGGCCACTCAGGAACTGATTCTACCAAAAGAAAGGCAAGAGGACTAGTATTTTGGCCTTCTATGTCACAAGACATTGGGCAAGTATTTTCATTTTGTTCTGTATGTAATAGTACAAAGCCACATCAACAGAAGAAACCACTTCAGCTAAATCAGATTCCTGAAATACCTTGGTCAACAGTAGCCATTGATGCTTTTGAATGGAATGGTCAACATTGGTTGGTGTTAGTAGATTCCTATTCCAATTGGTTTGAGACCTACTTCCTAATCTAACATCCAGTATTGTCATTGCTAAGATGAAGTATCATTTTGCATTCCATGGTAGTCCGCACAGTTATTTCTGACAATTGTACACAGTTTACTAGCCAGCAATTAAAAAGATTTGCCGAAGAGTGGGACTTTATCCATGTTACGAGTAGTCCTGAGTACCTGCAGTCAAATGGTTTGGCAAAATGTACAGTTCTCAAATCCAAAACAATTACTAGAGAAGTCAAAACAAAACAAAACAAAGGTGATGTTTTCCTGAATCTCTTGAATCTCAGAAATGTTCCTTCTGATAAACATCTTGGCTCACCTGTCCAGAGATTTCTGTTGAGACAAACCAGAAGCACATTACCAGTCAACAGTAGTTTATTGGTTCCAAGTGAGAACAACAAATCAGTGAAAGCCCATCTGTTAAAGAAGCACCTATCCCAAAAGTCTTACTATGACAAGTCTAGTAAACCGCTCAATCCATTACATGAGGAGAGACAGTGAGAATGCAAGTGTTATGATCAGATTGGAGCCGTAAAGAGTATTTGCCCAGAGCTGAGATCATACATTGTGGAATCACAAGGAGTAGAGTCTAGGTGGAATTGGAAACATTTAATGCCAGTGTCAGAGCCTGTATGGCAGCATTTAACCTGTGAAAAATACTCATTATCTCAGAGTGAGTTGTCCAGTGTTCCATTTCCAGAGGACATTCCAGTAAATATCCATGTTCCTGAGATGAATCCTGAAATTCCTGATACGAGTTGTTCACCAATGACTGTCCCTGTTGCTAAACTCAGTTCTGATTACTATATCACTGGATCAGGTCGCAGTTCCAGACCATGTTTCAGATACACGGTAACTTGGACATTAATACTGTGTGCGTTTGTAATGTCAGTATTATTGCATGTCTTATTCCAATGTCATTTCATTGAAGGCAATCTATTTAAGAGAGAGGATGTAGATCAATAGGTATGTCTGTATGCTTTTAAGAACCTTTCCAGGAGCTTGCACAAGTGTGGAAATACTGAGCACGTGCGAGTCTGACTGCCATTTTGTGGTAAGCTGTTGAGATGTAAGCATGTATGTCTGTGTAGTCTCTCAGTTAATCAATTTGTTTATATTTTGTAATGCTGTTATCCATCCTGATGTGTTTCTATGTACTAAAGCATATAAGCAAACTACCCCACCTATTCGTCATCCAAGTTCGTCATACAAGAGAGGGATGAGCGACAAGGTGCTCCCAAGGTTCCATACTGGGGCCATTGCTTTTCAACATGTTTCCCAACAACCTACACTCTCCCAAATGTCATGCATCCCTCATACAATATGCTGACGACTTCACATTAATCTGTTCTGCTAGTAACATTATTACTGTACATCTCATACAATGTGCTGATGACTTCACACTAATCTGTTCTGCTAGTAACATCATTACTGTAGAAAAACATGCTGACAACTCCACATTAATCTGTTCTGCTAGTAACATCATTACTCTACAACAACTCATACAATATGCTGACGATTTTACAATAATCTGTTTTGCTAGTAACACCATTACTCTACAACACCTCATACAGTACACTGACAACTTCACATTAATTCGTTCTGCTAGTAACACCATTACTGTACAACACCTCATACAATATGCTGATGACTTTACATTAATCTGTTCCATTAGTAATATCATTACTCTACACCTCATACAACTTGCTGACAACTTCACATTAATCTGTTCTGCTAGTAACATCAGTACTCCACAACACCTCATACAATATGTTGACGACGTCACATTAATCTGTTCTGTTAGTAACATCATTACTCTACAACACCTCATACAGTACACTGACAACTTCACATTAATCTGAACACCATTACTGTACAACACCTCATACAATATGCTGACGATGTCACATTAATCTGCTCTGCTAGTAACATCATTACTCTACAACACCTCATGCAATATGCTGATGACTTCACATTAATCTGTTCTGCTAGTAACACCATTACTCTACAACACCTCATACAGTACACTGACAACTTCACATTAATCTGAAAACCATTACTGTACAACACCTCGTACAATATGCAGACGATGTCACATTAATCTGTTCTGTTAGTAATATCATTACTCTACAACACCTCATACAATATGCTGACAACTTCACATTAATCTGTTCTGCTAGTAACACCATTACTCTACAACACCTCATACAGTACACTGACGACTTCACATTAATCTGAACACCATTACTGTACAACACTTCATACAATATGCTGACGATGTCACATTAATCTGTTTTGTTAGTAACATCATTACTCTACACCTCATAAAATATGCTGACGACTTCACACTAATCTGTTCTGTTAATAACATTATTACTCTACAACACCTCACCCAAGAGTCATTTTCATCATTTGAAAGCTGACTCAATAACAGCTTCTACTCAATCCAAAAAAGGTGTTGCTATTTCTCCCAAAAACCCTTAGACATCTTGGCATGACAGTGGATGATAACCTGAAATTAGACATACATGTGCAACAGGCTATAAAAAAACTCACCATAAATTAGGGGCACTATGTAGAACAAAAAGCTACTTAACTGATTAACACAGGAAACTTCTGCCTGCTACACTGCTTTTCTCACCTTTACTATATGGTTCCCAAGTACTGTTTAACCTTCAAGCTTCCATCCAAAATAAGGTAAACCAGTGATACATCAAAATAGCAACATTTGCCACAAACACATCAAACAGAATACAACCCTGCTTAGCCCTAAAACAGCTTGACTGGCTTGAATTACCCAAGCAACTCACTCACACCCAGCTACTCCTAATCCACAAATTAACATACAAACCTGAACAAAACACAGCACTACTAGACCTATTGCACACACATACCCTGCTAGACCACTTCAATCTGGAAACAAAATGCTCCTCACTACCTACAAACAACACTAGTCAACAGGACCCTCTCTATTCCAGCTATGTAGCCCACTCCCTGAATTCTATCTGCTTATCCCTTAAATGTACTAACAACTTTTCCCATTTCAAGGCCAATCTAAAAAAAAAATAGCTACATGACGATACTGTACGTGCACAACCCTCAAAACAGATGCATGGCCACATACTCACTATAACTATGCCCTTCTCACTCTAAATTCAGTAACACCTCCATATGCCATACTACTAATATATGTTCTTCCACCTCTTCAGCCAACACTTACTACTGTTTATTTTCTTCTGTCCTGCCCTTTTATAATATTCTCATCTTTCTAATAATAATCAGCTCTGTCACCATGTCTTTAATTTTCTCTTCTCCTTGTCGTTACTCTTGCTCATCTCATTCTCTTACTCTGTCGTTACTCTTGCTCATCTCATTCTATTACTCTGTCGTTACTCTTGCTCATCTCATTCTATTACTCTGTCGTTACTCTTGCTCATCTCATTCTATTATTCTGTCGTTACTCTTGCTCATCTCATTCTATTACTCTGTCATTACTCTTGCTCATCTCATTCTATTACTCTGTATATTTTGGTAGCAGAATACTCTGTTATTTTTCACCTCCTTACATTATTAGAAATAAAGACAATATTTTGAATGACTATAGTTTATTTGACTTAGGCTATACACGTCTGCAGTGTGTCTTTCTACTTGCAGTACATATTCTATTCTTGATTGCAATTTTTACTAATAATATTTCTATAGATGTATCTCAGTCCATTAGTGTAGCGTTGTTGCCTCACAGCAAGAGGTTCTCCCATTCAATTCTCGGCTGGAGCGCCTTGTGTGTGGAGTCTGCATGTCCTCCCTGCAGTCGAGTGGCATTTGAAAGACATGCATAGAATGGGCATGCCTTCACTGAAGGTTGGGCATCATGCTGGCACCTAGGCACCCGTACAAAATCTACTGCCAATCATTAACAGACCGGAGTTCCGCTGTGGCGACCCCTAACCGGGAAAAGCCGAAAGAACAAAAAGTGTTTTTGTCTGTTGTGAGGATTTTCTCTCCTTGTATATAATTACTTACTGTAAAATGTTTTTATTTGTGTTTTTGTGGAGCCTTTCTCCCCAACTCATTGTAAAATATTTAATCTGTTGCGGGGCTTTTTTCTCTGTATATAATTACTCATCTACTGTTTAAATGTTTTTGAATCTGTTGTGGAGCTTTCCCCCCAGGCCTCTACTGAAAATGGGCCACTGGCTTAGTCGGACTTTCCCAGTTATCAAAAGACAAATAAAATAAAATTTAAAGCAATGCAACTGAGTGATATTTCATTTTGAGAAATGTATGTGTCTAAAAAGAGGCTTTCTTCCTTAACACTCTGCAGTGACCCATAGCAACTTAACATGAATCTGAAGTGCTAATCTTTACTTTAACTACATGAAAACAGGTGCTCATCCCCATTCATAAGGGAGGACCTTCAACAGATCCTGGAAACTACAGACCCATTAGTCTGACTAGTCTTATTTGCAAAACCATGGAAAGAATTGTCTTAAAAATTATCAGCAAGGGCATAGGCAATCTCCAGACACTTGTCCATCCAACTTTAGCTTTATCAGAGGAAGGTCATGCTTAGTAAACCGGTGGACGTCATCTGAACAGGTAAAAAAGGCAATGAATGAGGAGAAAATAGTGCACACTGCCTACCTGGACCTGGCAAAAGCATGTGATACAATAACCCAATTGGGCATTGTAAACAAACTTACGGAACTAGGCACAAACCCCTTTATAACACACTGGATAGCTAGCTGGCTCATAGATAGGACCCAAGAGCTTTGGATTAGGGAGGCCACTCCACAGAGAAGCCGGTCACCAGTGGAGTCCCTCAGGGCTCTGTGCTGGGCCCCACTCCACTTTGGTATCTACTTCTTGGATGTCAAAGCCAGTGTCAAAGGCCCCTGGCCCAAGTTTTGCTTGTGACAAAAACAGGACATGTTGGAGAGACAGAAATGTTTCTCAGAGAATTTACATTCTCTGGAACAGGCTTCTCTTCCATGTAAAGCAGACTTGGACCAATGGATGGGTAATCTGAAATTCACCCCTGGTCTGGTGGCTATGTCTCTGATGGACAGAGGCAGCAAGTAAATCACCCCTCTATAAATCAAATGTGTGGGTCATATTTGGGTTGCATGGCTAGTCTCATAGGGGGCCCTAGTGGTCAGTAGCCTAGTATACACCTATGGACCCATACACATTAATGACAAATATGAGTCCTTGATCTGTACAGCCTGTTCATTTCCCATGTCTACTACTTCATTTATTGACCTACCACAGCCAGTGACCTACCTCCTGTTACTCTCTTCAGTAACTGCCTTTTATTTGTCTGTTGCAGTCTGCAATGATTCAGCACCACTTCCTCAGGAAGTCAGTTCCATGTGGTCAATGTTCTCTGAAGAAGAAAGTTTTTCCATTATTCATAAATCTGCCACTTCAGATTATGGGCTGTCATACGTCATGCCTACTTTGTGTTTTAAAACATGTGGTGCTCTTATATAGTAATGTGACCTATAACATGTACAATTCAATTAAAAAACAAATCTGTTAAGGAAAAAAAATATAAAAAATAAAAAATGTACAATAAGCTGGTTGCATAAGAGTGCACACCCTTAAATTAATACTTTGTTGAAGCACCTTTTGATTTAATTACAGCATTCAGTCTTCCTGGGTACACACCTGCCATCAATTAAAGAGACTCTGATTAATCCCAAATAAAGTTCAGCTGTCCTAGTAGGATTTTTCTGACATTTAATCAGTTGCCTGCAAATTCAAAAACCTGGCATTTTAACAGGGATATGTACACTTTTTATATCCACTGCATACACATACATACATGATAGCTGTAACTTATCAACTATTTGCTTTCTCAAGTATTGGATGAGGTATGGTGTTTTATTGAGTATTGTGCTTATCTTCAAATGCTGTTAATGACTGTATATTGATAATGGCATATGGAGAGGTTTGAAGGATGTCCAAACAGCCACTCGCAAAGTTCTTCTTTAATGTTTAAAAAGTTTATTATAACTCCACATGTTTTCGTCACTCTATTCTTCAGAAGCAAATGAACCACAAAGTTGCAGTTTGTTTAAAAACGGCGGCAAATTTACATGTGATTGCGCCAGCCAATCAGTAATCTCTAAATAATAAAAGCTTTAAGTAATAAAAGCAATAGTCTCTAAATAATGAAAACAAGTTTAGGGCTAAAACGCAACCTTAACAAATTAATTAAATTGTTAAGTGTACATTCAGAAAGTTACCTATATAAAATCAACTGTATGAAAACAAAAAAAACTCATTCTAGAAGATAAAATATGTCGTGAAATGAGCTTTATAAGAACTAGAAGTAAAAAGTGTCCGTACATAAAAAACGTTACCAATTCACGGACCTTGTTTATATTAAATATCAACGTTACTCATAAAAAAACTGTAAATCTATAAAGTCTCAAAATTTATCCTACAAGATAATGTATAAAAATTAAAAGTGATTCTATATGTTTATTTGTCTCATGCAACTCTTAAGTTTCAATAAGCAAGCAATATTACAGTTATCATTGAGACCAGGGTGGGAAAATGCATTCAGTGCTAGTTGCCATTCTAATTCTCGAGCCTCAAAAAATAATGAGGTAGGACCCCCCCCCCTGATGTCCTGTAATAGTTGGTCAATCGCTTGAAAATGGAATGTATGACCTGCATTCAAGTTAATATGCTTAGCAAGGGCATTATCACTTTTATTTTTAGTGATAGCATATATGTGTTCGTAAATCCTCTCTCAGAATTTCCGGTCAGTTTTACCTATGTAAAACGCCGGACAATTTTTGCAGCTAGCTAAGTAAATGATACTTTTAGAATTGCAATTAAGTTTATGTGAAATGTAATACCTATTGTTCTCCCTTAATTCAAATGAACTCCCTACCTTTATATACTTGCACATCTTGCAGTCTCCACAGGTAAAAGTACCCTTGAGTCTTGTACTGTATCTAAACTTTTTGCTTTTGAGGAGGCTTTTCAGGTTAGCGCCTCTTCTATAAACAATTGTAGGTTGGGGGCCAATTCTCTCCATTAGTGAGTTGTCTTTACACAAAAAGTGCCAATTTTTGTATAAAATGAATCTGACTTGGTCACTATCATTGTTGTAGGTGGTGATAAAGCATGTATTATAAAAGTGACTACGGTCACCATGGCTAACCATAACAGAGTTGTGCCTTAGGGACATCGTCTCATCAATTGGTGTTAAAGATTGACGATAGTGCCTTCTCCTAAACCCCAAAAAGACTAAACTCCTCCTTTTCTCTCCTACTAAAAAGTCCCTCCCAATGGACTTCTCAGTAAACTCTACCAATAAAATTATTATATACCCTGAACCAACCACAAAACTATTAGGTGTCACCATTGACAATAATTTGAACTTTGACATCCACATTAACAACACTATTAAAACAGTCAACAAAAAGCTAGGCTCACTCTATAGGATAAAATCCTTTCTCCTACCTTCAGCTCGAACCACTATAGCACACACTCATCTAATATCCTCTCTTCTTTATGCCTCTCCTATTTTTACTAACCTATCTAAAAATAATCTTTAGCAAATTGGAAATGTCCTACAATAACATTGCCAGATTTGCTACAGGCAACCCTTTTGGAACCCATCACTGCCTTAATTTAAAGCAACTAGGATGGCTCGAACTTCAAAATCTAATTAAATTCCATCAACTAACTATAGCCTATAACACTCTTTACAAACCTTCCAAAACACATATTCTTTCCACACTAATCACTCCCTATAAAAACCTGGAATCCTTAAGGTCTTCTCAGAAACTTCTAATACATACTGCTAAAACAAACAATAAGGCTGGTGACTCCCTTTTCTCTAACATAGTTGGAAAAGCCTGGAATATCCTACCAAATGAACTCTCTACACTTCCCTCACTATCCTGCTTCAAAAATAATTTGAAATTGTTCCTCAAAACTCACTGGTTATGCCCCTGCTCCAAACCTGACTAGTCTATATGTGTCTCGAAATGTTCTTTTTTTCTCTTATTACCCTGTCTACTCACACTCAGCAACTCCTCCTTATCCAACTAATTTACTAAACTAACATACCTTGATTGTATTTCCATTCCTTTGTTATGCCTGTATTTCTGCACTGTAAATATTATTGTGTTAACCTGTAATAGACACTGTTAATAGTTTTTATTTTGTCTAAAGTCTTATTAGTTGTAATTGTGTTCATTTCATTGTCCTACATAGGAGCTTATCTCCCCGGGCCTCTACTGAAAATGGACATGTATCCAGTTAGACTAGCCCAGTAAACAAATGTAAAATAAATAAATAAATAAATAGTTGTCAAGTGTATTAACTATATATGTGGAAGTAGCCTCTGAAGGTGGGTAACACATATATGCTATCACTAAAAATAAAAGTGATAATGCCCTTGCTAAGCATATTAACTTGAATGCAGGTCATACATTCCATATTCAAGCGATTTCCCACCCTGGTCTCAACGATAACTGTAATACTGCTTGCTTATTGAAACTTAAGAGTTGCATGAAATAAATAAACATATAGAATTACTTTTAATTTTTATACATTATCTTGTAGGATAAATTTTGAGACTTTATAGATTTACAGTTTTTTATGAGTAACGCTGATATTTAATATAAACAAGGTCCGTGAATTGGTAACGTTTTTTATGTACGGACACTTTTTGCTTCTAGTTCTTATAGAGCTCATTTCACGACATATTTTATCTTGTAGAATGAGTTTTTTGTTTTCATACAGTTGATTTTATATAGGTAACTTTTTGAATGTACACTTAACAATTTAATTAATTTGTTAAGGTTGAGTTTTAGCCCTGTGCTTATTTTCATTATTTAGAGACTATTGCTTTTATTACTTAAAGCTTTATTATTTAGAGATTACTGATTGGCTGGCACAATCACATGTAAATTTGCCGCCGTTTTTAAACAAACTGCAACTTTGTGTTTCATTTGCTTCTGAAGAAGTTACTCTAATAGAGTGATGAAAATGTGTGGCGTTATAATAAACTTTTTAAACGTTAAAGAAGAACTTTGCGAGTGGCTGTTTGGACATCCTTCTTCATTTTATTTTGTTTGTTTACTTGGTTTTTGCTTTTTCATTTGTTTGATATGGAGAGGTTTGTTTGTGAAGACTGTGGATGGACTGTATGACAGCACACCGGCACTGTTCCTGGATTTAGTGGTTATATAAACATGGAGTTAAGATACAGATGTGAGACGGTACAGTTGAGTTCCTGGCAGTAAATTATCTGGTAGCATGTCAGCAGGGATTTGTTCACTTTTCTGGTGGTTTAATGTGCTTTAGTTATGGAGTAAGGCTTTTGAAGTGGAAGGAAGTAGGACTGTGTTGCTGCTGGTATATTGTCTCACAGCATGCCAGCAGTGATTCAGTCTTCCTGGGCTTTGCCACATGCAATCATAGAGTTAGTATAGCTACATAGTAGAGTGCTTTTTCTGTAGCACTGGAAGTTTATTTATACATTTTGGTGCTGAAGAATATTTTCTTTGTGCTTATATGTGCATAATATAAAGACATGCACACACACACACACACACACATATATATATATATATATATATATATATATATATATATATATACACACACACACACACACACACACACACACACACATATATACACACACACACACACACACATATATATATATATATATATATATACACACACACACACACACACACACACACACATATATATATATATATATATATATATATATATATACACACACACACACACACACTCTCAGACGCACACACACACACACACACACACACACACACACACACACATATATATATATATATATATATATATACAGAAAAATATAGCAATTAATATATATAGATATATATATATATATATATATATACACACATATATGAGGATGAGTTGATCCTCCCAATAGAACAAGGAGGTTTAGGATTATCTGATTTGAAAGGATATTTTAGAGCTACACAGTTAAGGCAATTATGCATAACACAAGCAGAAATCTACAATTCAAACTGGAAAGGGCTGATGATGAAGCAGGGGGGTAATTCAATAAATAAGGAAAGAGTGGGATTTGGGATGAAGATCTTTAAAGAAAAGAACAACAGTCATACAAAATATTATATTTATAAAATAACAGAAAGTATACTACGAACTAATCCAACACAAGAATGCAGAACAGAAATTCTGCAATAGGGATGATTGTAATTTAGGGGTACATAGAATAGGCAAAATGGGGCTGGAAATTGCTGGAGGAGGTTGGCAAAGGAACCAAGGTATTGAGAATAAAGAATTAGAATGGGAAGAGGCCAAGAAGATATTTGGAATGAAGGCTAATGATTACCTTCCCTATCAGGGATTGATATCAGAGTACAGACAGAAAGAAAGGGATAGTGGAATCCTAAATGAAAGACCTGTACTGGTTGAATTTTTAATTGAATCTAGAACAGAAACTGTTGTTAAAATGGATAATTAGTAAGGCATATAAAATATTGCACAATAACTATACGAGTGAATCAGAAGGCATCATAAAAGATTGGGAAGAGAGATTAGATAAGCAATTCACAAAGAAACAACATATATATGACTCCCAAATATGCAACAAAATCTAGAGGATTTAGGATTTTTTTCCTGATTGCATTTGCGTAAATTCTTTTATACCTGAAAGAGACTCCAAAGAATTTTTCCTCAGGTAGATGGCAAATGTGAGAGGTGTAGTGAGGAAGAAGGAGGTACCTGGGAGCATATGTTCTTGGAGTATAATGAGTTGTCATACTTTAAAAATTCCCTACAGAGTACTCTGTCAGAAATACTGCGCGAGCAAATGAGTGTAACTAAGGAAATGATTTTTGAGCTGGTATACAGGATCTGAATTAACTAGACATATTAAGGCCTCGTTAAGTTTAATTCTGGTGGCTGCCAAACCAAGGCCATTACTAGAAAAGAAAAATCAAAGTCTAAGCGAGCTATACTTGAAGTAGCGACTACTGCAACCGAGATAAAAGGAAGGAAGAAGAAGGGTGCGATTAAATTACACGGAAAAAGTAGAAACTGTGGGAACAATACATGCAGAAAAGGTTTTGGAGGAGGAATGAGCTTTAAGACAAGGCAAGAACTGAACAATTTATGCTATATTGGTGTCACAAGTGATAATTCAATAAAGGTGTTTAAAAAAGACTGTATTATGAGGGTATCAATATTAAGCACCGGAAATTTTCTAATTCTTGACTGAAATCTCAGAAATATGAACAATATACTAGGTCACTCATATGCAGTCATCAAGCAGATATAAGCAGAAGAAGAGACGCTATACTTCAGGCATGGGAAAATTAAAAATAAGATTAAGAGATAGGTTAAGACACAGAGAGAATGAGCTATGATGGAATATATAAAGATAATTTGGAAAGACCGAAAGGCCTCCAAAGGAAAAGAGGGCTAAGGGGATCAAAATATAATAAGGGCATAACTAGACTGAGGGAAAGTTTGGAGAAATGTTTGACAAAAATGTGTGAATTTAAGAATGCTTCTCTTAGCCTCTTGTTTTAATACATTCAATGGATGCACAAGCTATTATCACTTAAGCTTAGTTGTCAAAAGGTGGAGAGAGGGGTTTTAAAAGTGAGGGGTGGAAATATGGGGCTGATACATACTGATCCTGAACAAACGATGATGTTACTTAAATATTATCTGTATTTATACAACAGGTAAAGGTCTGGACAGGAGTGGAAGTATAAGGTAGAAGAATTTATAGCTAATTTAAATTTGCCAACACAAGATATTTAGGATGGGAAATCCCTTCTGAATAAATACACTTGCCACATGCAAATCTCCAGAGTCATATGGATTGCCTATAGAAGTATGGAATGAAGTGGGGAGACATTATTAGATATTTGGACTATTCTGTTCAATAAAGTGAGAGAGGATAAACATATACCAGAGTCCTAGAGAAAAGCTATCTGTTATCTTGAAAGAAGGAAAGGATTCAGCAGCAGACATCCAATCTGCCAATATCAATATTAAATTATGGTAATAAGGTATTTATGTCAATATTGGCCAATCGGCTATCATAGGTTATAGACAGGATAGTAAACCCAGACCAGTATGGACTTTTTTCCTGGAAGAAAAGGACCCATGTGATAAAGAAAGAAGTAGAAAATAGGGCTGTTCTGTTTATTTTGGTGAGCCTAAATGCCAAAAAAAGTTTTAATAGAGTCCACGATTACCTGTAAGGAGTTATGAAAAAAATGGTTTTCATTAAAGCTTTGTCAAGATACTGGTTCAGCTCTATCATGGCACGGAGCTGTAGAAGAACTGAAACTGAATGGCAAACTCATGCACTCCCTTCTCACTGGAATGGGGGAACAAGGCAGGGGTATCCCTGCACTTTATACCGAACCTTAATCAGAGAAAATCAGACTGAATGCACTCCAGCGACTTAAATGGGGAAATAAAAAAGAGAAGATAGCTTTGTTTGCTGATGGTGTAATAGTGCACCCAACTAACCCAGGGGTAGAAATTATACCCTTATTTTCAGTCCTGCAGGGATTTGCTGAACTTTATGTTACAGGATTAATGAAAATAGAACCATAGACATTCCAATAAACTATGCCTCCAGGGAGGAATTAGTGCAACAATATCTTTATTTACAGGGGCATTATAAAATGGGTATATGGCTTACCAGGAGAAGTGAGAATCCCCCTAAAAGAGACACAGGCGGATATTAAAAGAAGGATATTTCATTATATAAGGAGATGGAGACCACTCTCCCTGGATTTAGGTAACAAAATCGAGTCTTTGAAAATGTTTATTGTGCCTCTTATAATCTACAACAGACAACAAACCTTTTATATAAAATTTGAACAAAAGTGTAGTACTCAATCAAAAAAGGAAATAAAAAAAACGTTTATTTGGAAAGATAAAAATTCAAAGATCATTTGGGATAAAATTACTATTTCCAAGGCAACAGACAATGGAAACTACTTCAAAGCTAATGAATGGAGATTTGTAAATTTCTTACAAAATGTGTAATACTGTTTAGGCTGGAAACATATGGCATTCACACAAGAGGGAGGCTTTCCTGAAGCGGAACGTCTTAATATCTGGTTGCAGTTACATACAGAAAAAATGTCTAAATAAATGTTAAATGATATATGTATATGTGTGTATATTGCTATATATATATATATATAAATACAGTAGCCCTGGGGAGATCATACGAAACTTGTGAAATGGAGAATGGAAATTCTTCTTAATGGATTATGTATTATAGGCGTAGATATAGGTCCATCATTGAGACAATGCCCAATAGAGTCCAAGGCCTGGTTTATTGTGAACAAGTTTGGCAGGGGAGAGATGGAAGAGAGGAATCAAGCCAAAAAGCTGCTACATTTTAGAGATTCCAATTTTACACACATCTGACATTGATAACAATGCTAAAAACAGGAGCAGGAAGTGCAACAAGGGAGAGAACCAATGACTGAGGTGCATATAGAGATGCCATAAATAGTTACATTACTGACAGAGCTGGGTACAGAGATGCCATAAATAGTTACTTTACTGACAGAGGTGCATACAGAGATGCCATAAATAGTTATGTTACTGACAGAGGTGGGTACAGAGATGCCATAAATAGTTATGCTACTGACAAAGGTGAGTACAGAGATGCCATAAATAGTTACGTTACTGACAAAGGTGGGTACAGAGATGCCATAAATAGTTACTGTACTGACAGAGGTGCATACAGAGATGCCATAAATAGTTACTTTACTGACAGAGGTACATACAGAGATGACATAAATAGTTATGTTACTGACAGAGGTGCATACAGAGATGCCATAAATAGTTACATTACTGACAGAGCTGGGTACAGAGATGCCATAAATAGTTACTTTACTGACAGAGGTGCATACAGAGATGACATAAATAGTTATGTTACTGACAGAGGTGCATAAAGAGATGACATAAATAGTTACGATACTGACAGAGGTGGGTCCAGAGATGCCATAAATAGTTACTGTACTGACAGAGGTGCATACAGAGATGCCATAAATAGTTACGTTACTGACAGAGGTGCATACAGAGATTCCATAAATACTTACATTACTGATAGAAGTGGGTCCAGAGATGCCATAAATAGTTAAGTTACTGACAGAGGTGGTTACAGAGATGCCATAAATAATTACGTTACTGACAGAGGTGCATACAGAGATGATATAAATAGTTACATTACTGACAGAGGTGCATACAGAGATTCCATAAATAGTTACGTTACTGACAGGGGTGGGTCCAGAGATGCCATAAATAGTTATGTTACTGACAGAGGTGGGTACAGAGATGGCATAAATAGTTATGTTACTGACAGAGGTTGGTACAGAGATGCCATAAATAGTTATGCTACTGACAGAGGTGCATACAGAGATGCCATAAATAGTTACTTTACTGACAGAGGTGGGTACAGTGATGCTATAAATAGTTATGTTACTGACAGAGGTGGGTACAGAGAGGCCATGAATAGTTACATTACTGACAAAGGTGAGTACAGAGATGCCATAAATAATTATGTTATTGACAGAGGTGGGTACAGAGATGACATAAATAGTTATGTTACTGACAGAGGTGCATACAGAGATGCCATAAATAGTTACATTACTGACAGAGCTGGGTACAGAGATGCCATAGATAGTTACTTTACTGACAGAGGTGCATACAGAGATGACATAAATAGTTATGTTACTGACAGAGGTGCATACAGAGATGACATAAATAGTTACGATACTGACAGAGGTGGGTACAGAGATGCCATAAATAGTTACTGTACTGACAGAGGTGCATACAGAGATGCCATAAATAGTTATGTTACTGACAGAGGTGCATACAGAGATTCCATAAATACTTACATTACTGATAGAAGTGGGTCCAGAGATGCCATAAATAGTTATGTTACTGACAGAGGTGGATACAGAGATGTCATAAATAGTTACATTATTGACAGTGGTGCATACAGAGATGCCATAAATAATTATGTTACTGACAGATTGGTTACAGAGATTCCATAAATAGTTAAGTTACTGACAGAGGTGGTTACAGAGATGCCATAAATAGTTACTTTACTGACAAAGGTGCATACAGAGATTTTATAAATAGTTACATTACTGACAGAGGTGCATACAGAGATTCCATAAATAGTTACGTTACTGACAGGGGTGGGTCCAGAGATGCCATAAATAGTTACGTTACTGACTGAGGTGGGTACAGCGATGCCATAAATAGTTACGTTACTGACACATTACTGACAGAGGTGGATACAGAGATGTCATAAATAGTTACATTATTGACAGAGGTGCATACAGAGATGCCATAAATAATTATGTTACTGACAGAGTGGGTACAGAGATTCCATAAATAGTTAAGTTACTAACAGAGGTGGGTACAGAGATGCCATAAATAGTTACTTTACTGACAGAGGTTCATACCGAGATTTCATAAATAGTTACGTTACTGACAGAGGTGCATACAGAGATTCCATAAATAATTACGTTACTGACAGAGGTGGGTCCAGAGATGCCATAAATAGTTATGCTACTGACAGAGGTAGGTACAGAGATGCCATAAATAGTTACGTTGCTGACAGAGGTGGGTACAGAGATGCCATAAATAGTTATGCTACTGACAGAGGTGCATGCAGAGATGCCATAAATAGTTACTTTACTGACAGAGGTGGGTACAGAGATGCCATGAATAGTTACTTTACTGACAGAGGTAGATATAGAGATGCCATAAATAGTTACGTTACTGACAAAGGTGGGTACAGAGATGCCATAAATAGTTACATTACTGACAAAGGTGAGTACAGAGATGCCATAAATAATTACATTACTGACAAAGGTGGGTACAGAGATGCCATAAATAGTTACGTTACTGACAGAGGTGGGTCCAGAGATACCATAAATAGTTATGTTACTGACAGAGGTGGGTACAGAGATGCCATAAATAGTTATGCTACTGACAGAGGTAGGTACAGAGATGCCATAAATAGTTACGTTACTGACAGAGGTGGGTACAGAGATGCCATAAATAGTTATGCTACTGACAGAGGTGCATGCAGAGATGCCATAAATAGTTACTTTACTGACAAAGGTGAGTACAGAGATGCCATAAATAATTATGTTACTGACAGATGTGTTTACAGAGATGCCATGAATAGTTACTTTACTGACAGAGGTAGGTATAGAGATGCCATAAATAGTTACGTTACTGACAAAGGTGGGTACAGAGATGCCATAAATAGTTACATTACTGACAAAGATGAGTACAGCGATGCCATAAATAGTTACATTACTGACAAAGATGAGTACAGCGATGCCATAAATAGTTACGTTACTGACAGGGGTGGGTCCAGAGATGCCATAAATAGTTACGTTACTGACAGAGGTGGGTCCAGAGATACCATAAATAGTTACGTTGCTAACAGAGGTGGGTACAGAGATGCCATAAATAGTTACATTACTGACAAAGGTGGGTACTGAGATGCCATAAATAGTTACGTTACTGAAAGAGGTTGGTACAGAGATGCCATAAATAGTTACGTTACTGACAGAGGTGGGTCCAGAGATGCCGGTCTATATTAGAACACGAAAGTTTCAAAACTTCGAGTGTTCTAATATCGAACCTATTAATCGAAAATTTAAAACATCGAACATACAGAAAAGTGAATTTTTCCTAGGGAAAAAATTCACTGTTCCAAAACACATACACACAACACAAGCACACCAAACAAACAGCAATCCACACACATACACCTAAACTCTTACACCTAACCTTACACTAAACTATACATACACCACTAACTATCCATTTACCTTAACCCAAACCCTAACGTCTGTCATTATCGCACAGTCACCTCCCCCACGCCCTAACCCTAACTCACCTACCCCGCCCTAACCATCACGTCCAGACAATCGCACACTTACCTGAACCTGACCCATAACTTTCCACCACAGCGCTGAAAATACCAAAGCAACAGAAATGGACAACAGAATTCTTTTCCTAGGAAAAAATTAGTTTTTTCTGTTTCTTCGATATTTTCAGCATTCGCTGAAAATGGGTCAGTATTAGAACACTTGAAGTTTTGAAACTTCGGTGTTCTAAAATAGACCCCAGAGATGCCATAAATAGTTATGTTACTGTACTGACAAAGGTGAGTATCCGCGGTGGTGGTGCTGCAGTAGCGTTGTTGCCTCACAGTTAGACGCTGTCCGGTTCAACTCTCAGAGCATCTTCTGCATGAAGACATGCGTGAATGGGCGTACCTTTGTTGAAGGTTGTGCGTCAGAGCTGGCAACTCGGTATGTAAAAATCAACTGCCAATCATTAGCGGACCGGAGTTCCGCTGTGGCGACCCCTAACTGGGAAAAGCCGAAAGTCACAACAACAACTGACAAAGGTGAGTACAGAGATGCCATAAATAATTATGTTACTGACAAAGGTGGGTACAGACATGCCATGAATAGTTACATTACTGACAAAGGTGGGTACAGAGATGCCATAAATAGTTACGTTGTTGACAGAGGTGGGTATAGAGATGCCATAAATAATTACATTACTGACAAAGGTGGGTACAGAGATGCCGTAAATAGTTACGTTACTGACAGAGGTGGGTACAGAGATGCCATGAATAGTTACATTACTGACAAAGGTGAGTACAGAGATGCCATGAATTGTTACATTACTGACAACGGTGGGTACAGAGATGCCATAAATAATTACTTTACTGACAAAGGTGAATACAGAGATGCCATAAATAGTTACATTACTGACAGAGCTGGGTACAGAGATGCCATAAATAATTACTTTACTGACAAAGGTGAATACAGAGATGCCATAAATAGTTACATTACTGACAAAGATGGGTCCAGAGATGCCATAAATAGTTACTTTACTGACAGAGGTGGGTACAGAGATGCCATGAATAGTTACATTACTGACAAAGGTGGGTACAGAGATGCCATAAATAGTTACATTACTGACAAAGATGGGTCCAGAGATGCCATAAATAGTTACTTTACTGACAAAGGTGGATACAGAGATGCCATAAATAGTTACATTACTGACAAAGATGGGTACAGAGATGCCATAAATAGTTACTTTACTGACAGAGGTGGGTACAGAGATGCCATGAATAGTTACATTACTGACAAAGGTGGGTACAGAGATGCCATAAATAGTTACTTTACTGACAAAGGTGGGTATAGTGATGCTATAAATAGTTATGTTACTGACAGAGGTGGGTACAGAGATGCCATAAATAGTTATGTTACTGATAAAGGTGAGTACAGAGATGCCATAAATAGTTACATTACTGACAAAGGTGGGTACAGAGATGCCATGAATAGTTACATTACTGACAAAGGTGGGTGCAGAGATGCCACATATAGTTACTTTACTGACAGAGGTGGGTACAGAGATGCCATGAATAGTTACATTACTGACAAAGGTGGGTACAGAGATGCCATAAATAGTTATGCTACTGACAGAGGTGCATACGGAGATGCCATAAATAGTTACGCCACTGACAGAGGTGGGTACAGAGATGCCATAAATAGTTACATTACTGACAAAGGTGAGCACAGAGATGCCATAAATAATTACTTTACTGACAAAGGTGAGTACAGAGATGCCATAAATAGTTACTTTATTGACAGTGATGGGTACAGAGATACCATAAATAGTTACATTACTGACAAAGGTGGGTACAGAGATGCTATAAATAGTTACATTACTGACAAAGGTGGGTACAGAGATGCTATAAATAGTTACATTACCGACAAAGGTGAGCACAGAGATGCCATAAATAATTACTTTACTGACAAAGGTGAGTACAGAGATGCCATAAATAGTTACTTTATTGACAGTGATGGGTACAGAGATACCATAAATAGTTACTTTACTGACAGAGGTATACAGAGATGCCATAAATAGTTACTGTACTGACAGAGGTGCATACAGAAAATGCACAGGTTAAAAAACTCATAAGTAGGATTTGCAGAGGGCTTGAAGAAAGGAAAAGAATCAATCTGAAAGATGGAGACAAGTCTGGGACGATAGTTTGGGGGAGATACTCTAAGCAAGATGGTGAAATTCTATGTCTTACACCCAATATGGCAATTAAATGTTGAAAATGTAGGATATTTGGTTGAAAGGGTTTGCACAAATATTTTTATAACCCAAAGACAGATAACAGAGAATGTTCCCGGAAGTAGCCCAGTATGCTGGAGGTGTGCAGAGAATCAGGTGGGAGCTAGTTTCATATTTTATGGACATGCTCAAGATTAGATCAATTTAAGATAAATATGCCAACCTTAATAGAAGTATCATACAGAACCCACTTACAAAACAATGAAATAAGGTGTGCGTGTGTTTATGGGGGGGTTGCTCTCTGGTAATTTTTTGTTGTTTTTTTGGCACTCTTCAATTTATGCCATTTTGTCTTGTATTTTTCACTGCTTAGCCTTAGCCTTTGTATACCACACTGGCTGCATATTTTTAATTCTTCTGCATTGCTTTGCTTTTCTTAAGAAAGAATATTATTGTATTTGTACATAACATGAGTTTGCCTCCCTGGTGTAGGTAATGTTTAAAAGGGTTCCTTGGACCAGTTCACTTATCTGATTAACAAATGTTAAAAAAAAAAAACTAAATACAGTACACAAGAGAGAAGGACTTGGAACATACACAACACCAAAAAGGCACAATAATAAATCTGTCCCATATCCTAACCCTTACCCTAACCTGCAAACACTCACTTATAAACACTAAATACTGTAATGTAATCTTGAACATTTTTACAGTCGCCACCTTTTCAGTCAAATATTCATTTTCCTGCATACTCCTACTTGCTTGCACTATGTAAAACTTGAATTCAGCCAAATGTGATTCACACAAATGAGCATTCACACATTTGTGCAGTTGCTGTTTTTACAACTACACAAACGTGCAACCAAGTGAGTTATCTATCTGTGTGTGTATATATATATATATATATATATATATATATATATATATATATATATATATATATATATATATATATAGATAGATAGATATATGGGTCTACTTCATGTAAATGAAATCTCACTTACCCAAATTTTAAGTAACCCAGATGACAACACCGAAGTTGCATTTTAACGAACACTCACATCACCGATAGTGTAACCAGGGAAAGGAGGCAGTCAGCCAACAAGAGCAAAAAAACATACTGAAACATGTCAAACCCATCCAAGTGTGGGGCTTTGCCCCCACACAACCCCACCCAGTTCGGGTTTGTAAAAGGCAGATCATGTCTCCGAAACCTGATAGATGACTTTGAAGCAGTTACCAAAGCCATAGATGAGGGTTAGGTGGTTCACACAGCCTATCTAAATCTCGCCAAGGCTTTTGATACCATCCCCCACTCTGGAATTATAGATAAACTCACTAAACTAGGTATAAATTCCTATGTCACAAGATGGGTTGCCAACTGGCTCATGGACAGAACCCACACTGTGAAAGTAGCAGACTCCAAATCCGACTTTAGACCAGTGACAAGTGGAATACCACAGAGTTCAGTCCTGGTTTCTCTCCTATTTGGTATCTACCTATCTGAAGTACAGGCTAACGCAGGAGGTCTTTGGCTACTGAATTTTGCAGATGACTGCAAACTGGGACCCATAATCAAAACTCCTAACGATGTGGGCATCCTACGAAAGGGCCTCACTGAGACAGATGCCTGGTGTCAAAGCTATGGCCTGAAGCTCAATGCCAAAAAGTGCATTGTCACCCCCTTTGGTAAAAACTCTGTACCCATGAACTACTACATAGGTGGTAGTCTACTTAACACCAAAAGTGTGATAAGAGACCTTGGGACACAGGTGGGCAGTAATCTCTCCTTTGATAATCACATCGCCACAGTGGTCAGGAAATCCTTCTACGTGGCACACCTCATCACAAAAGATTTCTCATCCAGAATAAAAGAGGTCATTGTTCCCCTCTACTCATCACTCATTAGACCCATTATAGAGTACAGCACTGCTTTTGGTATGTACCTCCTAAGACATCTACAACAATTGGAGAGGCCACAGAAATACCTCACAAAGAGGATTACTGGCCTCAGACAGATACTGTACGCAGACTGTCTCAAAAAACTTCAGCTTTACTCTGTCGCATATTGACTACTCAGGGGCAATCTCTGCCTAAACATAAAAAGCTTTATCAAACCCAGAGCTGTTGGACATGCTCTACTTAAAGAAATCCCAATCCCTCCAAACTACACGCTGTAGGGACCTAAACCTTGTCACCACAATAAACAGAACATGCTAGAGGGATAGATTCCTGTCCAAGAGACATCCCATACTCTGGAACAGACTACCTATCTATGTCAAAGAGTGCCTCATTAGCAGTCTACAAGAAAAATCTTGATGATTGGATGGGAAATAGGAAATTCACGCCGGGGATCACTTCTGTGGCTCTACTCGACAGAGGCACAGGAAAATAATTTTCTTGGATGGCGAAAGCCAGGGTAACTTTTTGGTTAGGCTTATATAGGCCCTAGGGCCAATAGCCTACTACCTACCTATGAACCAATAACTAAATATACCAACTCTGAGATCGCACTATAGTGGGGAAAAGGGCAAACTCCTAAATGTTAGCTGCCTGCCTCCTTTCCCTAGTTACACTATTGGTAATGTAAGTGTTTGTTAAAATGCAACTTTGGTGTTGTCGTCTCGGTTATTTAAAATTCGGGGTTGGTGAGATGTTGTTTATATGAAGTAGACCCATACACACACACACACACACACACACATATGTATATATATATATATATATATATATATATATATATATATATATGTAGATATATATATATATATATATATATATATATATATATATAAATATATAAATATGTATATATAAAATTACCCATAGAAAACCATGTAAAACACTGACAAACACACTCACAGAATTCTTCACCACCTGGATTTGTAGAATGATTGTTTTAATAGATTGAAAGCCAGTGATACTGAAAAAAAATTCTGTTACAGCTACAATTAACTAGTTATTTAATAACTTAAATGGGACTTCCTAATGCTTTCTTTTTAAGACATCTTTATCAAGATTATCGTTACACCAAAAAGGAATATATTTTCATGAACAAATGTTTCTTGTTTGTTCCTGTACCACACTTATAGCACCTAATATCATAGGTCGCTCATTTCACACTAAAACCTGGAACAGCACTGTAATTTTCATAATACCCCTTATTATGCCTGATTTCAGTTCTTGCTCCTCAACTAAGAACAGGGTACAGAAAGAATTATAATATTTAAATATGAAGTCTTGCAAATAATTAGAATTGTAAACTTTAGATTCATGTTGACAGTGCTTTTCATATCAAAATAGTGCCCTGACTGAAAAAAACAACTTTGTATAAATTCAGCAAAAATCAAGTTCTGCAAATCCTTGTGACAGTGATAGTCTGCTGCCTTTTGTGCTGAGTTTTGTAAAGAATTTATTTTAAATGAGTGTCGTTCTACTTAATGTAATGTCAAAATTTGCTCTTCCCCCATTTATATGTGTTCCTTTATCAGTAGCTTCATGAGGGGCATAAAAGATGCCTGATTAGCTTGGCACCTACGGATTTGTTTTAACTGTAAAGTTTAAACAGAAACCATTGGTCTAACAGAAGATTGATAAAATATCAAATGTATTACTCAGATGATGTTGCAGCCTATTCTGTTTCTCCTAACCATGTTTGCTTTTATACATGGAACACAAACAAAGCTTACAGGATGCAAACTTCAAAATCTACAGGCAGAGATGTTTTCCAGAGAAGGAAATGTAATCATTGGTGGAATTCTGTCTGTGCACTTGGATCACCTGTTCCCAAGTACAGACTTCAGAGATATACCCAAGCAAATCCTGTGTGCCATGTAAGCTCCTTTCTTCCAAAATGAAAAACGAACGATATTGCTGAATTATAAAAGACTCTGCCTTTTGAACAATAGTTAGAGATCTGAAAAATGCTTAGCAAGTACTAATGTTGTATGTTTTAGAAATGATTAAATGTTACTGTGTCCTACATATCAAAACAGTGAGATTTTTCCTTCTTTTATAATAATGTAGCAGCAGCAGTAGAAAGACTGATGCAACTGAAAAAGGAGTTTTAATACAGAAATATACCCAGTTTTAATACAGAAATATACCCATTATATATTATGTCATACTGGCAAGGGTACCGGTGTAAGACAAATCAAATAAATATTGTGCAAGCAGTGCCCTATCATCTAGTTGTATAGAAATGTACATTTAAAAGTTAAAACCTAATGCCTTTCCTTGGATATGGTGGTTAGACAATGCAGTGTTACCCAAATATGCATTATATGTGTACAGCTGTGACTGAAAGTAGAATATGTCAGCATATTAGCTTGATTTTTAATCTGTCATTTTTGTCAGACTTAACTCTCAACTTTTGGAAATCATTTGCATTTAGAATTCTTGCCTAACAGCAGTCTATAGCTGTCTCTTACCTCAACAGTTATGGACAGATACAAAAATAGGAGCGAAGGAACATAATCAAGGGTATATTTTTTAAATATTAGAACTGAACACTTAGCATGTGGGTAGAGAAGGAGGAATTAAATTAGTCTGTATTTTTAATAATTGCAATGCTTACTGTTTTGTTATAGTTACACAACAGCTATGAGGGAGAAAACAAAATTCTAAAGTAAAATTAGGGTTTCAGCATGTAGCAATCATGTCAGTACCAAGAACAGCTGGGCCCATTAAACAGCATGTGACATATTTCCAGACAGCTTTATTTAACATATTTCTTAACCATCTGTATTGAAGGTGATGAAATTGCAAATTTCTCTGTAAATTAGGAAACCTGTGTTGTGTTCTTATTTTATTTGGTTTCGGGTACTTTTCTGTTATCGGGGCAACAGGTTAAATGTGCGTTTGATGTGAAGTCACCGCTGCCTAATATTTTCCTGGTTTTACCTTTGTCATCTTCCTCCCCCCAAGATTGCTTTTCTGACAAGTCAGCAGTGGTCACTTCAGTGTTCTCTTCTGACTTGAAATTTGGCTTTGCGGTCACAGAACTCTTGCTGTTTCCTCGCAAGTCCATGCTGCCTATATAGGCAGTTGTACAATGCTCCCTGGTTAAATGATACAGAAAGACCAACGTTGATTTCATGAAAAAAAAACAAAAAAGAAAGTGCTCCTCTTTCCGACCATCAGCTGATTTGTAAGCCTCATTCTGTTAAGACTTATAATGCTGGGGGGACCTATCTATCAGCGTGTACACACTGCAAATGGGGAGATCTGAAGTCAGTGCTGCTTCTGCTGTTTAATAATAATTGCAGTTGGGATACAATCTCTTAGCACAGATCGGTGACTTTATTCCCTTACAAAGCAACTGATGGTTGGAAAGAGGAGCACTTCCTTATTTTCTCACAAAATAACATTGGTCAATCACACCCTAGCTAGGAATTACTCGGAGATCTTGCTACCTTGTCGCGGCACATAGAAAACGAAGAGGCAAGCAGTGGTAACAAAACATGAAAGGCCCAGAAAATTCGTGTTTAGACAAACAGAACTCGGTACTAGGAAAGGGCTGGATGTGACAAACGTTTGCATTGCGCAAATCTGCAAACTTGATTTTATTCTGAAACAGCAACTTGGCTACATTGCAATTTCAAGGCTAGGTCTATCCATCCATGCACCTTACCACTGTAGCCCTGAGAATGGAAAAGTACCTTATTTTCACTCATTCACCCAATATATCACTGTTAGCACCCTCCGAGTGTATCTTGGGGAATGTTAGCCAGTTTTGTATGTTGTAACGTGTTATAAATAACCAAAATCAAGTTATAGTTTCAGCTTTAAAGATGTCTTTTTATTTTGTGGTTCCAGTATTATATCTCATGTAGGTAATAGGTATTGAAGTAGTTTGTTTCGCAGTATCTTGCTGATACTGTATCTTTACATCAAGTATAGGTTTCATGTGGCTGCATTCAGTACAGAGATATAGTAACCCGTGTACTCTTGTATAGATGCTGTAAGTATCTAGGAACCACTGGGAAATGCCCTATTTTTATACCTCTCTCACTGTGATGACATGTAGAGAAGTTTATAACTGTAAGAATATTGAGGGGGGGGGGCACTATTAACAAAAATAGCATACAAAACATCTCCTTTCTGCATCAGGAACAGTAGAATGTGTCAAAATATATGATGAAATGAGGTAATTCACAGCATAGTAAGGTTCTTACTTCACTTTGTTAAGGTAATTAATATGCACCAAATAATGTAAAAGAAAAATTATAATTTAGGTTTGCACATAAAAGCCTGACAATATATCACTGTATTACATAAAACAAATAAAAATTTAGGAAATACACAAGGAATGCACAATTTAAGATATTCTTAGCATTGTGAATGAAGTGACATGGATTTAATTTCTATTAAAAACAAATATCAGTGAAACGGAAACAGTACTGTAAAAAGAGCAACTGTACTAAGGTATATTTTACTTGAACATTCCTAGTTCCAAACCTTTAACCATCATCAGCTATGCTCTATGTTTTCAATAAACATCATTACTATGAATTGTAGGCTGTGTCTGAGTAAATTCAAACCTAAAGTTGTAAGTACAGTAAACCACTCTACTCTGCAAAGGCAGTTTTATACAGAGAAGCAAGGATGCTATAAGAAATGAGTCCTTTGAGTCATACAATATGCATTTTGTTTCTGTCAATTTTGTTTCATTAGTTTTAACAAACATCTGCATTTTCCAGTCCCCACTCCTGTCGACAGCACAAGTAAATGAATAGGAATTGAGCAGTATATTTTATTTTCCTTTCTGGAGGCAGAAGCAGTAAGATTTGGAACTATAATTAATGAGACCGGAAAGCACTTTCACAGCCAATTGAAATAGGACCATTGTGGAGATGGGAATTACCCGCTGCCATATGCATTGTCATATTGTGCTGTTTCTGATGCAGGAAGCAGATGCTTCTGTGTTTTATTTTGAAGTTAAGGTAGGCCCCTACAATATTCTTAGAACTATAACCTGTATCACATGACATTACTAAGTGTGAAATAAAAAAAAACAGAAAAGAGCATTTATTGGTGAAACCCAGACAACCCACGCATACCTCTCAGACTTTTAGCACAAGAAATATGGACAAATCCAAAAAACAAGGGGGGGACAACGGCCCAAAAATGGGAATATATTTTAAATATTGTTTTTGTAAGCTTAGAAAGTTGCTAGAATAAAAGGTTTTATGTTACCACACATTTTATTAATAATATGAAGTATAAAATTGAAATATCTGTCATTATCTAGTGACTTCGGTCCTCAATAATTTGCCATAATACCACAATTTTTATGAGGAAAAGGCCAAAAATATGAGGCAAACTCTGAACATTCTGCAACAATCTGGACAGTTGGGCGGTATAAACCCAAGACCTACAACAGACTGTGAAACAGATACTGCCTTAATCTGATACTAACTTTAAGAGACACTGTGCTGCTGGAATCACAATGTAAATAAATGTCTTTAAATCTGAAGATGGTTTAATTTTGTTTAGCTAGAGTACTTTCCTATTGCATGCAAAATTCTGGCAAAGACAGTCCTGACATCAGTTCAGAGGCATGAATATATTAACATCTTGGGCAGTGGACAGAAAATAAAGCTTCAGAAGTGTTTCACAAACTTTCTGTTTTGTAGAGTAAATTGCAACTTCAACATCTAAAAGAAAGCTGCTAAAATGTTATATAGATTCAGGTGTCTAGAAATTTGTTACACGTGCTTTAAAAAATAAAATGTGTGTGTGTGTGTGTGTGTGTGTGTGTGTGTGTGTGTGTGTGTGTGTGTGTGTGTGTGTGTGTGTGTTTGTGTGTTTGTGTGTGTGTGTGTGCGCGCGCACACATATTTCCTAGTAGATGTAAATTATTACACTTGATACAGGTAATTCTAGCTACATAAATCACCTTCAACCGATGATGATCAAAAACTGTCCCCACAAATTTTCCACAATTTCGGCAATTGTCGTCTAGCTCTCCTTATAAAATCTATTTTTATGATTTATGACTTATTTTGACTAAAAAATGTTAAACTATTTAAATGTTCAACTAACTCTAACAAAGAATAGCGACAGATTAATAAAATATTACAGCATATGGTAAGGAAAACCAGGTAAGTTATTTTTCAAGTGATTTATTATACACCTGTTTTCATGTTTTAGGCTGTATGTTAGAGTGATTACATAAATACTGAGTTAAATCAGGCAGACAGAGAATTTTCAGTGAGAAAGAAAATTAAACAGTAGGTGTAAGAAGAGGCAAAAATGTCCATATTCACATGGATGAAGTAGAAATTACAGCATTTTATTCTAAATGACTGTTAATGGTGCATCTTAAAATGTTATGTTAAATATATTAGAAGTTTAAATAACTTGTTTAAAATGTTGAACATGTTTAAGGGAGTTGAATTGAGTGATTCCATTCTTAAATGATCTAAGAGCATGCTTATAAAATGTAAAGAAACACACGTCAGCACCTTTATGATGGTCATTTTCATGTAGGTTGTACCCTTATAGCAGTTTTTGACAATTTATGTTCTTTGCACTTAAGGAGCTTTAAAATTAAAATTCCCTGCTTAATGCATCATCAGAGAGGAGCAGCATTTCAGTAATTCATTTTCAGCAAAACAGGCACACGTGTTAAGGCTTCCATTGTAATCTGTTGAAGACAGAGTACATACATGAATGCTTAAGATGTACGCATTACATTCTTTGCTGTGTTTGGAGGCCTTGAAGAGATACTGAGCAGTTTAGTCTACAATGTATTTAAAGAAAAACAAAATGAAAGCAGCTGCCATGACAGCATATCTCTCATTTTGGCCATGTGGGTCATACATGGTGCAAAATATAATATAATAACATATTAGAGGGCGGTGGGGCTGGGGTACTGAAGCCCATGATTTTTCTTACAAGTTTTGTAAAATATTTCTGCACTTTTTGATAAAATTTCCCTCAGTTTTCTAGTGGACTCTTTATGACTTATCTTTCTTTACGCTGTAATGTCCTAAAAAAGTTTAGGAATGAGTCTCCTTTTGCATATTCATTGTGACTTCCGTACAGAGTTTTTAACGGACTCCTAGTACTGTAGCCTCGTTTAAGGAGAAGAGTGCTCGGCATGAAGTGGGTATATTCCATGGTAAGTAGGGGGGCAGCTCTGCTGTGTTATATGCCTGCCATCGCTTAAGGCCTAGGCTATATCACCACAAATGAGTATGTGAAATTACAGGCTCATAAAATGCCCCAAAGTGGAAACCAGCCATATGATATCAGATCAAGCACACAAAGAAGGTGGATTACTCCAAATCCCATGAAAGAGAGGTGGGGGGTTGATGCCAAACTAAGCACATGACATGGTTGGGTCATTGACAGCATGCACAGAATGCAAGCACTAGAGAAATCAGCATGGAGAAGTGGCATGTCTACCTAAAGCTAACTGTACTGATATGGATGGCAATATAATGTCTGCCTCTATAGGACAAGTTGTTCTGTTTCTCTGCAGTCCCTAGTGTGTTGGGCGTGATTTTCAGTGAAATCTAGTGTGTAGTGATTTATCCTTTTTGACATAGCATGTTGTGTGTTGGTTCCCTTGTGGTATCTAGTGATATGTGATTGGTCCCTTTTATTGCCTTCTGGTACTTCAGAAAAAAGTAACTTCTAGATGATTATGTGAAGATGACAGAGACCTTGTAGTAATTTGTTCCATGTCTCATTCAGATGAACAGTTTCAGTTATGGTGTTTTTTTAATTGTAGTTCTCTTTCTGTTTTATTTTTAGCTGAGTTGAAGCTGACTAGGAAAGGAAAGGTGTTCAGTGACACCTCTCAGCTATCCCTCCACAGAGGAATGGCAGATTGTGTTGGTACAATGGGGTAGTGCACAAGTCATAATTTGTCAATGGCTTAGTGGATAATTACATCACTGTATATTCCAAAAACCACAGCACCCGTCTATAGAAAATGACTTGTACTATGTGTGCCTTATGGACAGTGTCATGATGGTGACTTGGTCATCCTTCCTACCTGCTGTTTGCTTCATAGTTTCTTTGTTAGCCAGGATGAGTGCTGGCTAGCATGCCACACTTAAGTGGGCTAACCTGCCACACCCCTGACCAACACAATGGAGTAGTTGGAAGTGCTACTGCTAATGGTCAGCTGTCGCCTGAAACTGCCTATAGAAAACCACAGAAGAAATCAAAATAAGATTTGGGTTTCTGCTGAGTCAATGTGCTTTTGAATATGGTAATCTGGCCGTAAGGTGTACATCAGTCCTGTACTTACAGAACATGGAAGATATCTTATACGCACCTTACAATAAGTAAGCACTCATGTGCACTGATACTTAGCTCCTTCAGGTTCAACCATAGGTAATACGACAAGTTGTGACCTCATTTTTGTGGCTGCTAGGTAAAACGTATTGATTTTTGTGAAATGCCTATAGACATTAAAAGGTAATGCAGAATTTGTAGTGTATTCAAAAATTAACTGAAGTTTCACTAATCGTATTGTTTCTTTTACACTTAGATTTCATATTCGCTATTACCGTTATGTACTTGCTGTGGTTTTTGCCATGAACGAAGTCAATCAGAGCCCAACACTGCTTCCAAATACCACACTCGGATTTAAGATTTATGATGCCTGCTACTCGGAAATGAAAGCACTTCATGGCACACTGACACTACTTTCCAGACAGAACACTGCCATTCCCAACTACCACTGCAACTTTCATTCACCAATGCCAGGCATTGTGGGAGACTCCCCATCAAAATCTTCAATGCCCATGGCAAGAATACTGGGGTTATACATGTTCCCACAGGTATGGGCAGCTTTTAAAGTTTGAAATCTGTCGTTCAGCATTCCCTTACTGCTATTATGTTGCTTGTAGACATCATCTACTGTGTAAGAAGCAGTTTACCACAGTAAAAGACATGCTTGATTTCCACTGGGTATTAATGTGATGCATCCTGGGTGGCACATTGGTGCAGCAGATAGTGTTAGGTTCTTTGGTTTGATTCTCATCTGGGGTACCTTCTGTGTGGAATCTGCATGCCCTCCCTGTGTTCGCATGATTTTTTTACAGGTGCTCCGGTTTCCTTCCATACTCCAAAGTCATTCAGTAGGTAGATTGGACACTCTAAATTGGCCATAGGTGTGAGTGTGCATGTATGTGAGTGGTATTAAAAAACAACCATGGCAGGGCTAGCCACCCGACGGTGTGAATCTTGGCTCTAGATGATTTTCACTGTTAAAGTGACAACACAACCCCATGTGGAAATTTAGAAAAGGGGTTATGGATGGATGGATGGATGGATGGATGGATGGATGGATGGATGGATGGATGGATGGATGGATGAATGGATGGATTCATGTGGCACATCTAATAATGAACAACTGCTGTGAACCAAGGTGAGAGTACTCAGATTTAGGTAAGGAGGTTGCATTCATTCCTTTTCCATAACAAATTTGTTCATTAACTTTGTGCCCCATTATAACAGGGATGTATTTTACTTTTAGATTATTCGTAAAACATCTCTGATTGTAATATGCAAAATGCCCTCTATGTTCCAAGTTCTTTGTTTCTACTACCAACAGTACAAATAGTGTGCATTGCATTTAGTATTATATACTAAATATTACCTAGATGCATCATTTTTACAGATTACCTATAAAGTAGTTTTCCTTGTTATCCCCAAGTACTGGATATATTTAGTTTCCAGACTACATGTATATCTTGCCTGTGTTTATGCCATGATACTATAAATTATATATTTCAAGTCATACAGATTCAACAGCATACAAGCACATATCAGATAACCAGTGAAGGCATTAGTAGAAATTTATTTATTTTATTTTACATTTGTTTACCGGGAAAGTCTGGCTGGGACAGAGCCCATTTTCAGCAGAGACTTAGGGGGAAATGCTCCAAATGTATGTCTTTGGAATGTGGGAGGAAACCAGAGCACCTGGAGGAAACCCATGCGAACGCAGGGAGGACATGCAGGCTTCACACAGAAGGCACCCCAGCTGAGAATTAAACCAGAGAACCTCTTGCTATGAGGCAACAATGCTAACCGCTGAGCCATGTTGAGTGGCATGGCACACCTTATCGCCATAGACACTGACACTGACAACGGACTGGAAATGTATGACAACATGGCAGTCAGGCACTAATTCATACCAAGCCAGTAAATGACTGGACATTAAGATGGTCATAAGGGGGTAGTCACTGAATAGTCATGGGTACACTCATGATGGGTCAGTTAGTGTCTGGACATGTACAGCTTCATGACTGGTCAGTTACTGACTTACTACATACATGTTCAGTGTGGGTCTCTCAGTGTCTGAGCACAGAAATGACAGAAGGATTAAAACATTTTTTAATTCAGGTATTCAGTTGTGTTCTGAGTATGTAGGTTATGCTTTGTAATGGAAGTGTGCTTGGGGAGATATAGGATCCTATATGGGAGCCTTGAGGCAGATCCGTCCAAATGAGAGGATTTCACATTCCTGTGACTGGAATTACTTATCTAGAATCTCCTTAAATCACACATAGTTCATTCACAATTACCAAGTGTTTAAATTGATTAAAACACACAAAACAGAGCAAATAGGCTGAGAAAGTTGCTACAAACTGCATATGATATTCAGAATCTTGTTCACAAAATGGGACCCATATCCATAATGATTTGCTTGTGTTTATAGCAGCGTTACACCTGCAATTCCTTACATGTTCTGATATCCATTCAGTGATCCAAAGTTTCTAAAACACTGTGATATTTTTAATTCTATATGACAAGATTACATAATTTCATGCCAATATACATTAGACAAACAGTTTATTTAGTTTGCAGTTTGAAGAAACAAGATAAACCACACGTTTTGTTCATTAATCTCTGTTTTTCTGCAAGACACATATATTAAGCTTCTCCAATTTTTTACAGCCTATGAGACAGACCTAGTTCTACCAGTCCTTATGATCCAGCCCTCTCCAGCATTAATGCCTTAATAAAAATATTTCAAATGGGTAATTATGCCAAAATCCATACAGCTTTGCAAAACATAACTCCCTTTTTTACAGGCAAAGCATACAATTCCAAAAGACTTTACCAAAAGAGTGATAAACTGTCTAGCACATTTCCTTAAGGGCCTTGGTAAAAAGGCCCTATTAATGCAGTGCAGTATTTTGTGAGTCATAGACACATTAGTCTCAGTGAGACTTGCAGATACCTACTGCATGTACTGCTGATCAGCATTTCTCGTGGTAGTTAACATTGTCGGGGTTTACACTGTGTAAACCAAGGTACTCCATTCATTCTCCCACACAAGCTACACACATTCAAACATACATACACACCAGAAACCCAGTAGCTGTCCCTGTATTGTCTGAATGCCCATGATGTATCCTTTTCCTGCCCTTGTAAATCACAGATGATTTCAATCCATCATTAATGCCAGGCATTAAAGTTTCACACATCATGTCATCAATATAGCCAATGCAAACCTGGTGTCTAGCATTGTCCCACAAACCATATATAATTAAACAAGCATCCCTGTTGTCTAATGGCTCCCCCCAATCCCAATTAACTGCTGTTAAAACATGAGAAGTAAAAGTAATCCATGATGTCTAGTGGTTCCACCCCCCCTTCCCTGTGATGTTTAAGTGCAGTTAAAACACAATTTCAATAAATAATTCCCTGGTAACAACTGTTCTCCCCCACCTACATGCTGTATAAGTTCCATGGAGATGGTACCAAGTGTCCCCCCCCACCCACATCTTCTGTAAGTGCCATGGAGATGGTACCAAGTGTTCTCCCCCACCCACATATTGTATAAGTGCCATTGAGACAGTACCAAGTGTTCTCCCCAACCCACATCTTGTATAAGTGCCATGGAGATGGTACCAAGTTTTCCCCTCCACCCACATATTGTATAAGTGCCATGGAGATGGTACCAAGTGTTCCACCCCATCCACATGTTGTATAAGTGCCATGGAGATGGTACCAAGTGCTCTCCTCCACTCACATGTTGTACAAGTGCCATGGAGATGGTACCAAGTGTTCTCCCCCACCAACATGTTGTATAATTGCCATGGAGATGGTACCAAGTGTTCTTCCTCCACCTGCATGTTGTATAATTGCCATGGAGATGGTACCAAGTGTTCTCCTCACCCACATGTTGTATAAGTGCCATGGAGCTGGTACCAAGTATTCTCCCCCACCCACATGTTGTATAAGTACCATGGAGATGGTACCAAGTGTTCTCCCCCACCAACATGTTGTATAAGTACCATGGAGATGGTACCAAGTGCTCTCCTCCACTCACATGTTGTACAAGTGCCATGGAGATGGTACCAAGTGTCCTTCCCCCACCCACATCTTGTATAAGTGCCATGGAGATGGTACCAAGTGTTCTCCCCACCCACATGTTGTATAAATGCCATGGAGATATAGTTGTGAGCAGTTCTCCCTGGTGTCTAGTGTTCCTTCCTGGTTCATGTTAACTGCAGCTGCTTAGGCATGAGTATAGAGGTATCCCTGGTTGATAGTGGTTCCCCCATCCCTGTACTGTTTAAGTGCTGCTCAGATGTACCTATAAAGAGTTATTTACTCCTGCTTACTAATGTTTCCCCCAACTCAATGTTACATGGCCCACTTGTTAATACAGAATTGTGTGAAAATACAACAGGTACCTCAGCCAACCAGACCACATACATACATGCTGGCATACATCATACACAAACATACACAAACACATTTATTATACACACACACACACACACACACACACACACACACACACACACACACACACACACACACACACACACAAGTCCATGTTAGAACATCAAATTGCCAAAATATTGTAGTTGTCACCATTGACCCCATATCAGCAGAATTGCACAAAAGCAGAGTGTTACACTATCAAAAGTGAAAAAATTACAGTGTGAGTGGATTTTCTGTCTGATCATGGTACAGCTGGGATTGGGGTTTTGCCCTTTATCAGCTGTCACTCAGTCTGGGAGCTGGTATAAATAAGTACGGTGGGGTGGGGGTTGCATGGGGGCTTTACCCTCCAAAAATATGTGTTGTCAATGTTTTCACTTTCAATTTTGTGCCACTTCAATGTTGTGTAGTTTTGTTAATATGGGTTCAAGTGTTATGAACATTGATATTTTGGCAGTTTAACTTTCTAACATAGACCCATACATTCATACAAAATAGCCCCCTACCCACCCAATCGCTGTCACAGGCACAATCATCCATTCATCTTCAGAAACACAGACACACACCTACCTAACTTACCCCCTACTGCTACCTCCCATACTCACTCACACACACACACACACACACACACACACACACACATACATTCCCAAACCATACCTTACCACTAAACTCCTCACCACTTACTTCCTCCATAGCAGATGAACACGAAATTTTGACTGTGTGCAAGAAGCAGCCTAGCTAATCTACACTATCGAGTGATTCTCTGAATCACTCAGCACATAGATACCTTCCAGAGGAAGTTCCAAGGGGAAAGCATAAGCTTATTTAGCATATTCTTCTACCCTGAAATGCCTCATTAGTATCCAGCACAGCCACAAAGACAGCCCACCATAGTGCTGCATGTCTCTGTGCAAAAGTACCATGGTAGGGCTGTCTACGAATTCAAAAAGCACCCTGGTAGGGCTGTCTACAAATTCAAAAACACCATGGTAGGGCTGTCTACGAATTCAAAAAGCACCCTGGTAGGGCTGCCTATGAATTCAAAAACACCATGGTAAGCTGTCTACGAATTCAAAAGCACCGTGGTAAGCTGTTTACAAATTCAGAAAGCACCGTGGTAGGGCTGTCTACAAATTCAAAAAGCACCCTGCTAGGGCTGTCTATGAATTTAAAATCACCATGGTAAACTGTCTACGAATTCAAAAACACCATGGTAAGCTGTCTACGAATTCAAAAACACCATGGTAAGCTGTCTACAAATTCAAAAAGCACAGTGGTAGGGCTGTCTACGAATTCAAAAAGATTACTTAGAGGTGTGCACATCATGTACACCTCACTGTAACCTTTATGAAATACCCCCAGGGTGTATTTAAGTTATTCTAACATAATACCTGTCTGCAGCATTGCACCAAAATAACTTAGTAATACTGAGATTAATCTTTTATAATTTGTTCCAGGATGGTGCCCAGTTGCCTTTAAACAAGTGGTTTTGTATTAATGAAGGTCATAATTTTAAATGTAGAATTTTTTTGGGATGATAGCAAATACCTTCCATATTTGTGTCAGTTCTTTTAATTGTGGTGCTTGGTAAACCCATGTATACCGCTATTCATTGCTGATGCAGATAGAATTCTTAAAGTACTGTTAAGAAATAAACAGCTAATACTGATGTTTACTGGACTATATTATTTTGCATTCCCCTATAAAGGGAGTAGATGTTACTTATACAATTCTGTATAGTATTTCTTGCATACAGTTATGTAATCTATTTGTTATAATTCATGGACTCTTCATTCTCCATAAGTTATGATACACAAATTTGTTGCAAAAATAACTAAATAACACACAGAGTTCTGTTGCAATAAGAATGCTTGATTTTTTTTATTAAATATGACAAAGTTTATGACCAAACAGTTAATAAAAGAAGAAGGCAGGTAACAGTGGTGTCACATTTTTTCTATGCAGAGCTGTACATTTGTTCTGCAGCCATTTTTGTTTTTGTTTGTAGAAATCATGCATTCATGTGAGTAAACATGTTACAGAAACAACTGTAGATCAAAAAAGAATATTAATACCTAACATATTAACATTTGGGAAATATAAAACCGTAGATATGATAAAAGAAACTTTGAATACACTTTTTAGTGCTGCATTTTTTATATTTCCAGATTAGCTATGGAGCAGCTGTTTCTCCTCTGAGTAATAAAAGACAGTTTCCTTCTTTTTTCCGGACTGTTCCAAATGATAGTTTCCAACCTTATGGCTTGGCTCAGATGATGATGCGATTTGGCTGGAACTGGGTGGGAATTGTGGTCTCAGATAACGACTATGGCATACTTGGTGGCTACAACCTGAAGGCAGAACTGATGAAGGTTGGTGGCTGTGTTGATTATTTAGAAATAATACCCAAGTATAACTTCAAAAACAAGATACTCGAGATCATTAATCTAATGGAGAGGTCCTCGGTGCATGTTGTTGTCCTGTATTCTGCACTGCAAGAGCTGGTTCCCTTTATGGAAGAAGTTTCAATGAGCAACCTAAGTACTAAGACTTGGATTGGAGTTACAGGCTGGTCACTCACTCCAGTCTTTATGAAGAAAGAAATTCTAAAAGTTTTAAATGGTACTATTACATTTGCACTTTTTCAAGGCAGAATCCCTGGTCTGAAGGAGTTTATTTACAGCACACATCCCGCCACATCACCAGATGATATTTTTGTCAAGCTCTTTTGGGAGACTGCATTTGAGTGCAAGTGGCCTTCATCGATAGACAATAACGTTACGGCAAATGTGAACAAAAATTATAGCAAGATTTGTTCAGGGCAGGAAGTAATATCACAAATCGATGTCAGCATACTCGATGTGTACAACTTCCGCTATACCTACTGCATTTATAAAGCAGTGTACGCATTTGCACATGCACTGCATGGCCTTCTTTCATGTCATCCTTCGGTACAAGCACCTTTCATCAACCAAACATGTGCAAATATCACCAACATCCATCCTTGGCAGGTGAGGAATGAACAACGGTACTTTAATTCTAGCAAGCAAAAGCTAGTAGGATGAACTCTTGTCAGAATTATTTTAATTCTTAATTTTTTTATTTTTGCCCAGTTCTTAGGCATTCACTCTGGAGACCCACACTGGCTCCTTCCAGCTGCCCCCTTTCACTTTCCCACTGCTTTATAACAGGCTTGCATGCTGTCTGTCGCTGTGAGTTTGTGAGCGGTCATCTCTCATCTAGGTAGGAAGACTAATGGATCAGTAAAGCCTTGTGCCTGGCTGTGCAGAAAAGTTACCTTAATTCCAGCCATTACTAGATTATAAATATACAGTGATGTCCACATTCCTGCAGCCCCCATGTACACACACACACACACACACACACACACACACACACACACACACACACACAATGTCTAAAATTAAACCCTATCACAGATACATGTATGATGAGTCAGATGTTGATGAAATGTCAGATATAACAGAAACCCTCTCTCAGTTATCACTACTTTAATAGTATCCCACTATACAGAAATTTTGGAGCGGGAATTGTGTTATTTTGGAGAACTTCAATAATTTTCTCTGCGAGCCAGTATTTACATTTGGATATCTTAATAATGTCTAAATCTCAAAGATTTTGGCAAATCTTGCTGGACTTATAAAGATACTAAAACAGAAAAGATGATTTGATAAACAAATGAGTAATGTTGTTAGAATAATCTGCAAATAGGAATGCCCTGATAAGACAGATAAGTTCACCATCCTGGCATATACATTGCAAAGGCAAAGGCAGCAGGTAAATGCCATATTAATACATAACCCGGCTGCACTGCTTCAAACCATGCTAGCTGTTTCAGGTAAATGCCATATTAATACATAACCCAGCTGCACTGCTTCAAACCATGCTAGCTGTTTCAGGTAAATGCCATATTAATACATAACCCGGCTGCACTGCTTCAAACCATGCTAGCTGTTTCAGGTAAATGCCATATTAATACATAACCCGGCTGCACTGCTTCAAACCATGCTAGCTGTTTCAGGTAAATGCCATATTAATACATAACCCGGCTGCACTGCTTCAAACCATGCTAGCTGTTTCAGGTAAATGCCATATTAATACATAACCTGGCTGCACTGCTTCAAACCATGCTAGCTGTTTCAGGTAAATGCCATATTAATACATAACCCGGCTGCACTGCTTCAAACCATGCTAGCTGTTTCAGGTAAATGCCATATTAATACATAACCTGGCTGCACTGCTTCAAACCATGCTAGCTGTTTCAGGTAAATGCCATATTAATACATAACCTGGCTGCACTGCTTCAAACCATGCTAGCTGTTTCAGGTAAATGCCATATTAATACATAACCCGTCTGCACTGCTTCAAACCATGCTAGCTGTTTCAGGTAAATGCCATATTAATACATAACCCGGCTGCACTGCTTCAAACCATGCTAGCTGTTTCAGGTAAATGCCATATTAATACATAACCCGGCTGCACTGCTTCAAACCATGCTAGCTGTTTCAGGTAAATGCCATATTAATACATAACCCGGCTGCACTGCTTCAAACCATGCTAGCTGTTTCAGGTAAATGCCATATTAATACATAACCTGGCTGCACTGCTTCAGACCATGCTAGCTGTTTCTATAAAAATGTACCGAGTATTGAGCTAAATTTTGTAGAATAAGCTTTATTAAGTAAATCATCCTGAAAGAAGAGCATATTCTGGTCTGAAACCTTGATAAATATAACTGAAGAAAATCTGTTTGAGGCAAAAAGCAAATTATCTGTCTAGCCACACTGGTGGTGTAGACAGATAAAACCCAGACTAAGGCCCATGCGACTCAGGTTCGATCAGTGAGTCAGACATCTGATGGAATAGCAGGGAGGGATGGGTGTGTCTATCCTGGGGGATGGAGTGACTCCCACCCAGTCCAGGCTCCCACTCCTGACCTAACCACTGACTACCAAAGCCAGAGTGACAGTAGCCCTTTTTGTCCACTCAAAACAGTACATGTGAGCTGATTAAGGGACAGGTACTCCACACATTGATAAACGTGCCCCCATCACTGCACAAAGACAGACGTTAGGACTTGATATACATAATTGCTCTCATTGTAGAGATGTTGATGATTGCAACAAACTCTCCAGTGTTTACCTGGCAGGTGGCCACTGTGAATGGCTCTTGTCCCAGTAGATCTGAAGAGATCCCCTCACCCATAATGAACGAATGAGATCAAGTCCAAAAGGGGGTGTTTCAGTGGTCAGTAAGGTGGGGGTGTCATCCAGGGAAAAAAATGTAATGAGCTGTCTGAGTTATATTACTATGCTTGGAGACAAATTCACCAATGCAACTACACATGTAAAACATGGACAAAACTTTTTATCCTCTTATCTGCAAGAAAACTCAGAAAGCATTTCATCAGGTATTTTTATAAATCCTAGAAAGTCTTAGGTTTTTTGGAGGGAAGGGCTTTGCTCTCTTCAGATAAATCATGATGGGTTTCCTGCTTGCAACTTTGTTTCAGTTTTGACTGTTTTATAGATTTAAAAACTGTATGTTTATTTATGAGATTAGATAAACCAATGGCATTCCAGGAAATGTCATGCAATTGTCAAATAGGACTGCTACTCTGTATCCCTAGTCACTTTGTAACAAAACTTAGAAATACAGTGTAAATAATAATAGAAAATTCAACATAGTTATTTGTATTTCCTATCTGCTGAGGCATCACACTGTATGTGTATGTCAGCAAAATGACTTAATGTGCTCAGCCTAGTCAAAGGGACCAAAGGGCTAAATAACCTTAAAATTCCATTGGCTGGCACCCTATCTGCATGTAAAAGGTATTGTTCTACAGCAGAACCCCATCAATCCAAGGAGTATATGTACTGTGTAAAACGAAGTCTGTGCAGCATAAATACCCCCATTAAGGAATTAAGCACATAATACAGAGTAAAGAAAAACATGTTAGCCAACTTCAAGAGATAATAGTGTACTAGGACAGAAAATCTGCTAACATGAACTGCTTATGCTGTGTAAAATATAGCTTTTTATTTAAGATTATGTAGTACATTGATTTTTAATGCTTATGTAGAAAGGAGACACAAGTGCTAAAAATGTAAGTTAAACAGTTTATCTCAAATGCTTCAATAAAGACTTGTGGAAAGTTCAAAGTCAGTAAGCATGCAGAAGCCATGTAGCTGGAATACTTGTATGCCCCTTAGGCTTCATTTGCATATTTGCCATGTGCCTCTCCCAATGAGGTTTAAAGTATTGCACAGTGAAGACTCTGGTTTCCAGGGTCTGTTTCGGTCTTTTTACCTGAGCAGTTTTTCTGTTACCTTTTTACTTTTTTTCTTTTCTTTTGCAATGTATATTGGAATTTTAAAAGACATCCTGACTAATTTTTCCCAAATATTTAGATTTATCTTGCCTTGTATTTTACATGTCACTAAATGCAACATATATATATATTTTTAAAACAAGAAACTTTTTATTAAATTATCACTTTGATATAAGCAATCATACATTTATATAAATCAAAACAAACCATATTGACATATTAGTAGTTGCAAACATTATACATCACTTATGATCTATCCAGTCATTGTCAGTCAAATATTATAGCTCATTCAAATCCTGCCTTCCTTTAAACCTTATTCCTCTTCCAAACCATTATTCTGCATGTATTGTTCCCACAATTCTCTTTTTTTTTCTATGTGAACTGCTCCACCCTTTTCTAAAGATCCCAGTCCCAGTTGCTTTATCTCTGTTACTATATTCACTACTTCTAGTATAGTTGGTTTAGACTCTGATTTCCATTATTAACAGCAATGGCTTTTTTGGCAGCCACCATAATTAGACTCAGCAAGGTCCTACTATGTCTATGTAATTCCAATTGGGTATCATAACTCAAAAAATGTATGTCCTTAGCTATACCAATTTGCTCACACAGTATTTCTGATAGATTAGTCTACAGGGAATTTTTAAAGTCTGCAAAATTATTACACTCCCAGAAAATATGTTCCCAGTTGCCTCTTTCTTCCCCATCACATCTCCAATATTTGCTGTCTACTTCAGGAAAAATTCTTTGGAGTCTACTTGGGGTATAAAAATATCTATGCAAACACTTTCAAGCAAAGATCCTAAATCTTCTAGACTTTTTGCATATCTGTGAGTCATACATAAATTTCCCATTGTTTCTTTGTTAATTGCTTATCCATTTCCTTGGCCCAATCCTTTCTAACCTCCTCTGATTGGTTCTTATAGTTATCATGCAATATTTTATATGCTCCACTAATTATTCATTTTTAACAGCAGCTTCTCTTCTAGATTTTACTAAAACTCTGCCAGTACAGGTCTTTTGCTTAGGGTCCTTTCTCTTTACCTATAAGCTGTTATCATTCTTTATTAGGAAGGAAATCTCTAGCCTACAGTCCAAATACATTCTTGGCCTCTTCCCCTTCTATTACCTTTCCCTCTCTAATTATTTGCTCCCAATACCTTAGTTCATTTGCCAGTTTTCTCTAGTAAATTTCAGATCCCTCTTTCCTATTGTCTGTATCCCTAATTGCAGTCATCCCTATTGGCATAATCTCCTTTCTCCATTCCCATGTTGACTTAGTTCTTAGAATACTTTCTGATATTTTATGAAAACAATGTCCTGTGTGGTTATTATTTTCCTTAAGGATCTGCATCCACAATCCCAGTCTCTCCTTGTTTCTTGAGGTCCCCCCCCCCCGTTTCATCATCCCTTTCCACTTAGAATTATAGCTTTCTGCTTATGTTATGCATAAGATCCTTAATTGTGTAGCTCTGAAATACTCCTTCCAATCAGGTAATCCCAAACCACTTTGTTCCATTGGAAGGATCAGCTTATCCCACTTGACTTCTGCCGTCTTTCCCTCTCAGATAAAATCCCTCAACTCTTTATTAATTGTTGAACTCAGCTTCTCCTCTGGTTGATAAAAGTATGCCCGACTTGTGTATAAAACTAATGGGACTAAAACATTTTGGCTCTCTGTATCTTGCTATCCATAAAACAGAGCTTCCAGTTTCTCAGTTTTTGTATTATATTTTGTTTAGTCTCTTCCCACATATCCTTAGCTGTCATAACAGCATACTGTTTAAACCATACTCCATTTTATTTACTTCATTTTATCAAGTCCCCATAAGTATGGGTGTTGACTAAATGCAATAAATTGATGTTTTCCACAGTCTTCTGTCTGAGTATAAACCGTTACAAGTGTTTTATACCATTGTCCTCTACAAAATAAACAGAAAACTAACCTGAAAATCCAGGACTTGATTAAAATATTCTTTGTGTTTCCTAATTATCTAAGAAATAAAAAATATGCCACTGAACCTAGACAAGACAAAATTGGGGGGGGGGGGCTTGAATTCTGTTTCCTTAATAGAAATTTTAATTTCCAAAGGGTTATTTCAGCTGCTTTGCACAGCTCTCAGCTTCCTCTTTGAAGAATCAGTGACACAAATGAAAATTATCAGAAACAGAAGACCTAAATTTAACTACCAGTATTATTCACAGTCAGCCTGGACAATGGCATATCTAGCATCCCCACTCCCAGACTGTGGACTGAAAAAAAGTAAATAAAGATATCAGACAGGTGAGGACCAAAAAATAAATCCTCTTAGAGCTATTCTGTTTCTGTAAGTTTAATACTCTGCATTATTATATTATAGATACATGATACTGCCTTGATAAAGCATAGCGCTACCACCAATTGTTATTATGCAGATGCATAATAGCTCCTTGTTATAGCTACAGTTGCTAGCATTCACAGACTGTCATTTAAGCAGCCACGATCAAATGCCAGCTGAGTACTCATGTTTTTCAAGGACTGATTGGTACTTCTTATAAAGCATTGACTGTTGTCCCCTTCACTTCCTTTCCCATTCCTTTGTTTTTCATTTGGAAAGTGGATAGACTATGGGATTTATATTAACAATCTTTCTGAAAAATAAAAAAAATCTGACTGTCATCATTTACTGATATGTTGTATCACAAAATCAGATACTTTATAAATGACAGAGCACAATTTTAATTTAAAATCAAATATACCCATAAAAATTAGTAGCTTCTGTATAGTATACGTTCTACAGAAAAGTACTAGCAGTAAAATAAGTTAATACATTTTTGCTGTGTTGTACAATATACATATAAATAAAACATGTTCATACCATAGTATCCTGTTATTCCTATAAATTAAATATCTTGTAACAGATAAAAGAAAATTTTTTGTTACGATTCATTGTAAAACACCTAAAAAGAGAACCAATTACCCTTGCAGGAAATTTGTTATTACTGATGATTCATTACTGCCACATATAAAGCCTGAGACTCTGTAAATCTCATAAACCTAGCCACAGGAATCTCAGATAATGGTGGGTGATGATGACACAAGGAACAATAGCACAGGTTTATTTAATACTTAACGCTCCCATTTGTCAGCATAGAATTAAACAGTTAAGTTTGTAAGGGATCATACTTAAGATCACATTAGTGGGAAAAAAGGAGAGTTTCAGAACTTGAGATGGATAAAGCAAGTTTAGTAACCTGGTAAATCTATAGAAGTTCTTGTAAGGGATCTAAGGGTATAAAAATATAAATATTTTTCAGGGTAAAGCCCAGACTACAACCCAGACATGTGTCTGTCTAGCATAATGAGCACTGGGGTGACCAACTGGGGAGAATGGAGGTGAATAACTGACGTTTTCTTATCCTTCATGAGAAATTCATGTGGTCGAAACTCATTTAATCGAAAGTTATATATAGCTTTTTCCCCACTGTAGTGTTATACTGGAGTTAGAATATAAAGTAAGGGGGATACAGCCGCCCACATTGGGGAATGTGGGGGGCTATAGTTTGAGTTTATATTCTCTTGTGAAAAGAGTTGTTCATTGTACTTGTCAATATACATGCGTATGGTTTAATAGATTAAAAATAGGTGGGGGCTATGCCCCCATACCCCCAATATGGGGGGCTGTAATCCCAACACTCCCCCTTACTTTATATTCTAACTCCAGAATCACACAGTGGGGAAAAGGCCATATATAACTTTTGACAAAATGAGTTTCAACCAAATGAGTTTTCAGTGAAGTGAGCTTTCAGTCGTGTGCTTAGTCAAGTGAATTTCGACCAAATGTGTTTTCGACCAAAGTAGACCCATATGTATATATATATATATATATATATATATATATATATATATATGTGTGTGTGTGTGTGTGTGTGTATGTATATATATATATATATATATGTGTATATTTTATATATATATATATATATATATATATATATATATATGTATATTTTATATATATATATATATATATATATATATATATATACATATTTATACACACACACACACACACACACATATATATATATATAGTTTATGTCATTTCATCTAAAACTCAAAATATCTAAACACAACTGGTCTAACCAAAATTCATCTAACCCAGCATAACTAAAAAATAGAAAAAACTGAAAATACTTTTTTTTTTTCTTTTTTTGTTTTGTTTTGCAGATGGGCAAGCACTGTCCCTATACCCCCCAACCACTAACTCAGACAACCCAACACACTATCATAAAGAAAACTGCAATATTATTTATAAATCTTAAGGCAAACCATACTAGAGATAAAAAAAAAATCATAAACTTTCCTTATTATCTGACTTATAGTTGGTAAACTGTACTGAAGAATATCATTAGATCAGCCATGATTAGATCACATTTTTCAACTATTTGTGATTACACTGATACAGATCTACATATATATATATATATATATATATATATATATGTATGCGTGTATATGGACATTCATTGAAATATCAAAGTACAAATACATTGAGAGAAAAAACATTGCTCCAAAGGGATCAAAACACAAAAAAAAGCCAGAAAACTCATCCCGCGCACCACTTGCTAATTATGTATACGAATTCTGAGATCGTTCTACAGTGGAGAAAGGACAAATTCCCTGATCTCCTCAGTTCATGTTGTCTCACATACATAACACTTGCAGAAAAAAAATCCAATATTACTAACGTTCAATTTACACACACACACACACACACACACACACACACACGTGTGTGTGCGTGTGTGTGTGTTTTGCATATACCCTTACTCTTATGGATGGAGTAAAATATTACCCAAAATGAACTATTTAACAGGTTGGATAAAACTTTTGCCTCACCTACTATCTGTGTATTAAAATTTCAATGTAACTTTATACAAAAAAAAATGTAAAATAATGCTGAATGCTCTTTAGATATGGGTAAATTTAGCATGCCATAAGTGCTGCGTGGTATGCTTAACATTGTGATCAATTGTTAATATATAGCTATTTTTGTTAGCTCCTGGTAATTGACTGTGAAGAAATATGTGATGTGGAACTTTTGTACCCAAGCCTCCAACAAAAGGGAGCTTTGCCAGCCAGACTTCCCCAACAACCAAAGGTTAATAAATAAACAAATAAGTAAATAAAATATTCCTTTACAGAACTAGCTGTGGGTAGCATTGATGTTTCACAGCTATTAAGAAAACTGTAGTTTTTGTATGAAAGCTAAACAGTATTCAGTTAATCTGCACATTATTGTCTTCCACCCCAGACCGCAAAAATGAAGTAAAGAAAATTGACCTTTCTAGCCTAAATTAGTCCTAGTTGTTCCAGTTCTTACAATTATACAGGATGGCTCTGAAAACTATTTCAACAGTTAAGAGGAAAATAAAATATTCAGGACAGATAGCTATCTAGGTTGGAGTCTGAAGTTGTTTTCCATTTGTAAAATAAATCCTTGAGGGAAGTGGCCAGAGATTCACATGTAAGTATGTTTGAGGATATATTTTTAAGTGTTTTTTTATTGTTTGTTTATTTCATATCCAGCTGAAACACACCTTTTTTTGTTTTGTTTTGTTTTTTTTTCATTTGCATATTTTAAACAGATGTATGAACTCTTTTTATTTTATGAAATGGAGATTAATGCATTTCTGACATCCACATCTCATAGACAAGTACTTTACCTTTGTGTGCAGAAAAATCAACAAACTATTGTTTTTTTTTATTGTTTATTTGTTTATTTAA